>NW_017672051.1:3596-160878 GCF_001879085.1 Nicotiana attenuata | reverse complement strand
AAAAAAGCTTAAGTGGAGCCCACCCGTCCCACAAAAAGTAAAGATTCTCGGTCTCACGTGCTAGCTAAGGCGTTATCTCGGACGTTGTTGCTTGTTTCAGATCCAAATCACAAAATCTTCGACTTTCTAAAAATCTTAAATCGAGGTATTTCGACTTAGTTTTTGTTAAAACTTGTATAAAAAATTCATATTAGTTATTTTTTATGTGCTATATGTTATCTTATGATTGTTTTACGATTGTTGTTTTTTATTCAGACTATAGTATTAGTGTGCTAAAAAATTGTAAAATAGAGAAAGTATTATTAGTTGTTAAAAAAAATGTTAATTAGTTACTTTTTACTGTGGTATATGTAATTTCGTGATTTTTTTGTGATTAAATTAATTTGTTGTTTTTATCCGGTTTAGATTATTGATTTGCTAAAGACTAGTAAACTAGATTAATTTTTACTTTAGTTCCCTGTAGTGGTATCTTGTGGCCTAATGTAGTGCTCGTATTTAGTGTAGTCACCTTTTAGCGTAGTAAAACGTAGTTCCCTTTAGCGTAGTATCCTTGTAGTTATAGAAATTAATCATTTAAGTATCTCTTATTCCCAAAAATACGTCAAAAAGCTGATAGTTCAAACACAAACTATCTCCAATTATAGTCAACAAACGTAAGAACATAAGAACAGGATACATTGGTGCTACTGGGCCTCAAATATTGTGTGCGGAACCAAAATGTGAATATTTAATAATTAAATCTTGTATAGTTATGAAAATTAATTATTTAATTTTAGTATAGTAAAAAATAAGTCAGTAACAAACAAATAAACATATAAAATAATAAAACTAACATATTAAATAATAAACCTAACATATTACTAAAACTAACATATACAATAATAAACTAACAAATAAAATAACATACCTGTTGAGTGAAAAATCGGAAAAATTTCTCATCATGAACATAAGAATTTAGGATACATTGGTGCCACTGGACCTCAAATATTATGTATGGAACCAACATGTGAATATTTAATAATTAATAATGTATAGTAAAAAATAGGTGAATAACTAACAAACATATAAAATAATAAAACTAATATATAAAATAATAAAACTAACATAATAAACTAACGTATAAAATATAAAATTATAATATTAAAAATTTATCAACCTAATTAACAATATAGTAAAATATCGAATAAAATTTAATATTCAAGGTATTGCAATATATTTAAGCAATGGAAAAGCAAAAATAATGTAATTAATTTTGTTCAATTTACAGTAATCGTCATGGAGGTTTCGCCTTTGCATCCCGGACCTGCCTCCCTAGAGCTACTACAGCTACAGGCCGAGCATAGGTCTTCCTACAAATGGGAGGTGGAGTTATTGGCCCAGACTTTACGTTCTATGAGAGTAAACGATATGTGGGACTTTCTTAAGGACCGCCAGCTCCATCCTCGTATAGTCAGACGCTTGCAGGATACAGGTTTTTATAGGATCATTGAGATCGGCCAACTGCAGCTAGATTGGTCGTTGATCATGGCTTCGATAGAGCGGTGGCGACCAGAGACGCACACATTCCATTTGCCCATTGGCGAGGCCACTATCACGCTGCAGGATGTGGAGGTTATGTATGGGCTGCCGGTTGATGGACTTCCTGTTGCTTTGTCGTAACCCATGAGAGATTATACGGGAGCTCAGTACATGGACACGTTGCAGCGGCTCACCGATTTTCGGCTAGAGGATAAGGGTGTATAGGTTGGGGCTAGTCGTCTTGCGTTGACGCCCGTCCGGCTACATTTGGAGGCCATGCGTGATGACATTACTCATGATACACCGGTGCTTCATATTAACTGGTACATGAGGTCGCTGCTGTTGCTGCTTATGTTTAGAGGCATATTGTTCCCGAACACTTCGGGAAACCTAGTCAGCTTGAGATTTCTTCATCATCTTGAGCGGCTAGATGATTCACATTAGTACAACTGGGGTGCTGCTGTTCTTGTTACTTGTAGTGGCAGATGTGCCGGGCATGCATGGGCACCCAGCGAGACGTTGCAGGATTTATGCCACTGCTGCAGGTGAAAACATAGTCAAATACTCTCTTCATTATAACATACATCATAAAAATATACCTTAAATTTTACGTCCTGGTGTTATTATGGTATTCCCGCACTCCGCTCAAGCTTCCATTCAACAACAGTCCCGGGGTTAAAGTATTGCAATGCGACCATGTACCTGGGTAGAGATGCAAATGACTTATCCCAATCACCATAAATAATTTCAGATGCACGTTTGCGCCCGAGATATGACTTTCTTATGGTAATGGTACACCCATTTTCCTGGTGGACGGATGTAATACACTCTTTAATCTTGTACATTATGGACGCTTCAATGTGTGGAATCAAGACAAGCGAAATCAAGTCAACATCCAAGTCAAAGTGATTCCCACTGAATGTGTCCATTTCACAATTGTGGGTGCCAATGTATTTACCCACTTTCCACATATTTATTTTCTTCTTTATCGCATGCATCATCCAATTACAACTCGTAAACCATCTACGGCAAACAACCTTGTATACATCCGGAGATGACTCCCATACCGTCATCTCACGACACTCTTTTATGTTGTATATTTTCACCGCCCTGATTAGGCGCGCCTTATCAGGAAAAAGCATGCCCTTTGACAACACCGTTGGTCTAGATTCATCCCACATTGCTGTTCGAATTTTATCAATATCACTTGTGAGGGCATCCGTATCCGGCATACTTGGCAAATGATCAATGTAGGGAATATGCCTTGAATGAAACGGCATGTGGGACTCGTACACTCTTGGTCTAACGGGAGATGGAGCATGCTCCCTCGTCAAATCAGGTTCGGTATTCTCTTCCTCCTCATCATCACCCTCGTCAGGGAAGGGTGTGTCATCTCAAGACTCATCGGCATTGTTGTCATAATCACTATTCTCTTCCTGACTTTGCGCATCTGCCAGATCCCGAGTAAATACGTCGTCTTCGGGAAATTGAGTAAGGACGGGACCATCAAGTTGCTCATTTTCACTGCACAACCAAAAGAAATAATGAGTTACTAAAATTGGTCAAAACAATACATATAACTTTATATATTCACTTACAAATCATAATGTGTTGATATCCGATGATGCATATTATCTTGTTGATGCTGACTCCCGGATGGACTACCATGATCCAACACACCAAAACTAGGCATATTCCAATTGGCCGTTGGTTCATAACTTGTAAAATTCATATCTAGTTGGTACCCTCTGTGGAATATATGAGTGTTAATACAAATACAATACACAAAAGTATATATCGTAACACAATGAAAAATTAAAGTTTACCACTCGGCTTGTGGACTATGTATACTAGGGGAGAAATTATTTCCTCGCTCGTCATTCCCATGGAGATAAGTTTAGATTCGGCCAAACTCTTTCAGCCGGAACCTGTTCGGCTAAAACTGCTCCAAAATAACCACCCGATGATTGAGGGATTTTCCTACTTTGCACAACCGTATTATTGCGAACGTCTTCTGCCTTGACGTACATTTCCAACAGTTTTATCACAATAAATTCCTAGTATTCATCCAGAGTCCCCAAAAAATCTCTCAGAGTTTCATCGTCTTCGATGCTAAACTCAGCATAACAAGCAACCCCTTGTGGAGTCACAGAATAGGGTATCTTCCGGTTATTTTAAGATTCACTGAACGTTTGCTCACACTCATTTTTTGACATATCAACGATACCAATTTATCATACTCCATTGTAAGTGGCAACTTAACATGAAACTGTGGAGATATAGCTTACTGAGTTATTCGCCACCACAACCTCACCCCCCCTCCCCCCAATATAATGAAACCCTAATTCTTCGCTCTTCAGACATTGTGACAAAATGCAAAACAACTTAACAAAGAAAAATTTCAGAAGACTTGAAAATGTCTATGAATGGATTGTCACAAAATCCTTCACCTCTTTAAATAAGGCAAAAACCGGTCCGGAGGTTCAATTTTTTGAGGTATAGCATCTTAGCTTAAAATGTTGTACCAAGTAGAATTATTGTTATGTCAGTTAAGTACAGAAGAAATATTTGTGGGACCACTTAATATGTATATCGTTTTAGTAAAGAATGCTATATATATAGAGTTTTTTTTTTTTAAAAAACGCTATACTTAATTGGCCAAACGGCCGTTAAAGTATAGCGTTTTTCAAAAAGAATGCTATATATATTTTGGTCGCTAAGTTTTTTTTCACATATTTTTGTTCTTTTAGTCCAAAAGAACCATATTTTGGTTCCGGACTCCTCTGTAAGTACCGAGCCTAACCTCGATGAAGTAGTGACGAGGCTAAGGCGAGTCACTTACAATAACCTGTATGCAGTATATAAAAAAATAATGACAGAAAAGGAACATACGGGAAAATAAAGCAGTTAACTCATGAAAATAACTCGACCCTCGAAGCTAGTAAATACAAAAATACCAATCCTTAGAGACTCATACGAAAGCGCAGGAGCCAACACAATACAACAAAGAATACGAAATACATAAACTGTTGCGGCGCAACCCGATCCCATCGTACAATACGATCCTCCCTTATTCCACCATGTAAAAATCAATAATAAGTAAATATATGTTGCGGCGCGCAACCCGATACCACTATATAATCAGAGACAATATCATTATTCTCCCTTATTTCACCATATCAATCCATCCTTATTTCACATGTTGCGCCGCGTAACCCGATCCCGGCGTATCAACATAAATCCTCCCTTATTTCACCTGTTGCGGCGTGCAACCCGATCCATAAATAAATCAATAAGTACAATCAATTTAACAACTCGAATCACAAGAATCTCTACGATTAAAGAATATAAAAGCTACAAATCAAGAAGGAATCTCATACCAAATCATGAAAGGCTACAATTAATACTGAGTAACAAGACAAGTCAAATATATGACAGTTAAAGGGTACAAGTAAGACAATTAAGGCAAATATCAATTAAGCATAGAAGCATGGAAGAAATTAACATTTATAATGCGAGAATAATAAATGACAAGTAGCAAGTTAAGGCATAGCAAGCAATTAAGGCATGTAACAATCAAGACATGGAATGATATAACTAATGAAATATGGGTAGATATGGAAACAAGTAATTGACGGCGTATATACACTCGTCACCTCGCATATATGCCGCTACACATGAAATTCACATAGCACATAGCTCAAAGGTCCATACTCCCAAGGTTAGACCCAACACTTACCTCACTCCGCAATCAATTCAAAGTTCAACCACGGCCTTGCCTTTCGAACAAGAGTCCAAACCAACCAAATCTAACAAATTATTGACCAAACGATTCATAATAAGCTTTAGAAACTAGTCACAAATGAAAGAGGTTAAATTTAGATCATTATTGAAAAAGTCAACTCCGCTCCGCTTGGTCAAAATCCGAGATTCAAACCAAAACCCGATTACCAATTCACTCCCGAGCCCGGTTATGTAATTTGTTTCGAAATCTGACCTCAATTCGAGGTCTAAATTCCAAATTTATAAAAATTCCTAACCCAAATCCCTAATTTCTACCATGAAAATCCTAGATTTGATATTGAAAACTTATGAAATGCAATGGGTAATTGAAAGAAAGTAGATTAAAGTCACTTACAAATGAATTTAGGAAGAAAATCTCTTGGAAAAATCGCCTCTAGGGTGTTTAGGGTTGAGAGTTTAAAAGAAATGAGCTAACTCCCGTTTTCCCCTCTTTTGTCCAGGCGCGCAGAGACCTACACCAGAAACAGATTTCATCACTTATTTTCCCAAGTCCAAAACCACTCTAAAGCCTATCTGAAACTCACCAGAGCCCTCGGGGCTCCGAACCAAACATGCACACAAGTGTAATAACATCATACGAACTTGCTCGCGCGATCGAAACACCAAAATAATACCTAGAACTATGAATCGAACACCGAAACGAATGAAATTTTCAATGAAACTTAAGAACATGCAATTTCTCAACCGGACGTCTGAATCACGTCAATTCAACTCCGTTTTGCACAAAATTTTGCTGACAAGTCATAAATGCTATAATGAACTTATACCAAGTTCCGAAACTAAAATTCAGACCGGGTAGCAATAAAGTCAAACTACGGTTAAAATTAAAATTTCTTTAAACTTTTAAACTTCTAGTTTTCAACAAATGGCGATAATTCAAGCTAGACACATCCAAATTAGATTCTGGGCCTACGCCCAAGTCCCAAATCACAATACGGACCCATCGGGACCGTCAAAATACTGATCCGGGTCCGTGTGCTCAAAACGTTGACTGAAGTCAACTCAAATGAGTTTTAAAGCACGATTTCACATTTTTAAATCAATTTTCACATAAAAATTTCCAAAAAAATACGGACTGTGCAAGCAAATCGAAGAAGGCTAACCGGTACTATTTGAGGTTTCAAACTACAGAATTACTGGTTAGAATTATAATGACCTATCAGGTCATCACAATCACTTATTCGACTATCTTATATTATATTGATTATGTAAAAAACAATAGAAAAGGATGTATACATATGTTGAACTCTATATCTCAAATAACTACATTTTATCGGATGTCCCCGAAGGGACTCAAATAACTACATTGATCATCTAAAATTTACACTTCAATCCTTTATAATTCTTTTTCTCTTTCAAAGACATAAGAAATAAAAGCTGATTGGCCGAAATTAAGGTAGACTTACAAGTTACAAGTAGATACGACAAAAGAAATAACTTTTTTTGGAAGACAAATAGTATCATTATAGTTTTTCTATGTTTATTTGAGCTTTATGTTTTCATTGCGGTTTGGCTCTAATAAGTCGATTGGCTGCCGCCCGCTATTCTATGTAGATAATACACAATCTTCGACAAAAGAAAAAACTCAACATATATAGAAAAAGGAAAAAGAAACAAAATTCATTTATATGAATCTTGTTTCAAGGACTTTTTTTGGACCGAAGCATGGTTTAATGCTAATAAGATGCTCCTTTGGTTCATCTGAAAATTTTAAGGATATTGAAACAGAAGTATAATCTTTTAATCATCTTAGATTTATTAATAGTTTTCTCTGCCTTCTCTCTACTTCTAGTGAGAGAAGACCGTACTTCCCTTTAACAAACACACTGCCATAAAACTTTCCAGACGATGGGCTCCACTGATGATGATCATATGACTGACCAAGAGGAAGATCTACTCAACAGGAGCACAAACAATCATCGGGAGTCAAGCGAAAATAAAGTAAGCTTTCGAGACAAAATCTTAATAGATAACTACTTTATACCGGTAGACAGCATTCAACATGACTTCACCCACTTCAATCTAGAAGATGAACATGAAAACCCAACACAACACCCTTATTTTATTCCAATATCCTCGACCGGAAAAGCCTGACTATACGCGCCTAGGCAACAAGCGGTCATAACTAAACTAGTTGGTAAAAGAATAGGGTTTATGTTTCTTAGAAACAAACTCAAAGTACTATGGAACCTAAAGGAAGATCTAAATTTGATAGATCTCGGTGACAACTACTACCTAATCAAATTCACCAACACTGAAATTATGTTAAAGTCATGCATCAAGGTCCCGGTTCATAGAATCACAATTCCTCTCGGTTAGGAAATGGGAACCTAAATTCAATCCCACACAAGATCCAATGCTATTCTCCACAATATGGATCTGGCTTCCAGAACTACTAACCGAATATTATGATTTTACAATTTTACGAAAAATTGGTAGTCAAATTGGATCAATCCTATAAATAGATAGCTGCACAAGGAACACAAGCAAGGGAAGATATGCAAGAGTATGCATATTGGTTCAACTGGGAAAACAGTACCCAAGGATATACTCATTGGCAAACATCTCCAAAAAATACATTACGAGAGCACAACACCATTATGCCAGAGTTGTGGATGCTTGGGACGTACACTCTACTACTGCACAAATCATGGCAACATGGACCCAGGTACGTCTACTGCCTCTACTGAAAATAAAAAGGAAAAAAAGGAAGAAAAAATAGAAAATTCAAGAAAAGAAAAATACCGGTCAAAAAATGAAATAGAAAAATTAGATAAAGGGAAAACCACTAACTCTCATGAAGGCCCTTGGACAACCGTAGTCTTTCCAAAATATAACATAAAACAAAATACTACCTCACCCTTTAAACCCAATGCTTCCTCACCACATGCTCACAATAGCTTTTCAAATTTAGCTACTTGTGATGCTGAGACAATTTCCACAAATAAGCCCCAAACCCACCCCTCCTGAAAACGTGGAAAAAACCAAATCACATAACACTTCAATCAAAATTGGTAGTACTCAATATCCCCAACAGGATACTAAATCTTTACAATCCAAAAGTACTACCCTATCACCTAACAAAACTACCAACTCCCCGACACCTATAATTCCTTCTCCAAGCAAAATCTCCCAATCGTGTATGTCAACATCAACCAAATCCCCAAAAGGTACACATCAACTAATCTTCCCACGTCAACCAAACATTCCTTCAAGCCTAAACCAAACAATTAAAACTCCATTAGTTACTACAACTATGCTAGTTGCTACAGGCAACACGGACGTTCCCCCAAAGGGAACTGTAAAAACACTTATTAGTGCATTAAAAGACAAAGCAAAAGATATACCATCACCAAACCTTGATGATTCCAAAAATAGTATTCCTACCCCTACAATATCTCCCTTATTCAATGCAAACCCATGTGAAAAACCTATTGATCTACAAAGGAGAAGACATATGAAAATCAAAAGAAAATCAACTACTACCTCTCCACATTTAGTCCATACAATTGCTGTTCACTCCCACTTAATCCTTCTCCTTCAGCTCCTTCACAAACGACTACTACACAAATCAAAACAACAATCCAAAATGCCTCGCAACAGAAGGTGCTCCCAGAACACACCTCCACGCCTAATGAACCAACAACCACAACCCCCAACGTCCAACCCACCTGCCTTTCTCCCATGCACACTACCTCCACCACCATGCATGTTCCAACTAGCTCCCTTGCCGCTAGGGAACAACACCATCACACCATACCAAGCTCCACTACACTCTCTCAACTACTACCCATTGCAGGGAAACCAAATAACTGAATCACCAATACTGCCACCCATGAACAACTGGAATGGCCTAAACCTAATCCATCTCACGCCAACTCTGCCTCACGAAGTCCAGCCTTACTACATGAGTGCTTTGAAGATGCTTCAAGCATACCACTCACTAGTCTACAATCACACAGTCCAGGAGGAGAAATTGCTAACACTGGGCAATATGCTGATGCAATCGTTCAACAACACACAACCACAGAACTTCAACTTGCACTCATTCCCACTAAGCATCTTTGCAGGCTTGTCGCTCAATCAAGTCCTACATGCACCACACACACCCATCACACAGCTCAAATGGAAAAACTATCACTGGAACAGATAGTGCCGGAGATGGAAATAACAAGTCAATCGTTCTACTCAACAACAGGAACTTCCTCTCCCCCACAGGTCCCGGAAATGGTGGGAAACCCTCAAAACATTTAAGATCCGGTAATGGAGCCAATCTTCCTGACGGAGGAATGCTTAACACTAACATTTCTCGAAAATACAGAACAACGAATTCTGATTCAAGCACCTCCAAACATGCGCAAGGTACCACTCAATATAAGGTCTTGTGCATGGTCACCAATACAATAATATGTGGTGAACTTATGTCCAGCAACTGCAACGAAATTGGATCTGACACAAGGTACAAGAGGGAACTTAACAAATCCCTTACCAATGAAGATTCTCCTATGGAACTGTAGAGGTGAAAATAATCCCACCTTCCGGCGTAATCTAGACGCCATCCTCCAAGGAAACATGCCATCTTTTTTAGCTCTTACTGAAACACGTATGACTGATCATGATATTTTACTACAACAACTGCCATTCATTGATTTAAGGGAGAAGGGTCAAAATTGCCCCTCTACTATTGTTTATTGGTTGCTTGTGCCACCCGTTACACTTTTCAGTCATTCTCGTCCCTACCGTTAATAAAGTTTGCAAAATTGCCCCTAACCCTAACGGATCTACACCGTGGCAGCTGACCCCCCTCAATTTTCTCCATGCCAGCTGCCAAGTCAGCAGGCCCCACCCAACCCCTCTAATATTCTGCATTTGAATTAAAGGTCAAAAGTAATCTGCAACATAATTAAGCTATTTTCTAGCATGTCAACTTACACAAATCAGATCACACAAAATCAAATCCAGATCCATCAAAATAAAAAGCAGAATCCAAAATAAAAAGCAAATATCTCTATTTTTTCCAAATATAAACGCTATACATTCCACATACTTGTATTACTCTACGAACCAACCCGTCGGAATCGCGTGTTGCCGTCGTGTAAGGATTTGGAAGCAAAAGGTGGTGATGGAGGTAAAAAATATTTCCAGTTCGTCAACTCATCTGTGCCCGGTCCAAATCAGGGCTGATTCATAGCGGCGCCACTGTATTAGGCGGTGAAGTAGAAGATAGGTTGAAGAAGGAGGTAGAGGAAGATGAAGCAAGTGCTTGACGTTGCCAAGAACACCAATCCGTATAGAGTTCGAACCGCCATAGAAGAAGATTCTGGACTTTGATTAGAAAGAGATTTGAGATTTAGATCTGGAAAGTAGTGGTGGGGAAGTTCGATTTTAATAGTTTAATGTATTAATTTCAAACTAATTGGATCGTCTTAAGAGTTATATGGAGTCCAAAACTGGCAGTGTCTGGGACCTGCTGAAACCACCATTGAAAGAGCTGTAAGAGAGCTCGAAAACATATGATGGGTATTTTGATTTGCTGAAGTTTGAGCTAAGTGTTTTGGAGTTTGTTGGGAATATTCATGTGGAGAAGTTATGGACGATATGAGTCTGCTTGGTTAAAAAAATTTGTTTGGATCGAAATATTTGAAGCAAAGATGAAGAAGCATTGAGGAAGAAGAGGAAGCAACCTTTTTGGGGATTTTTCTTTAATTTGCTGATTTAGTAAATAAGTGTAATAAATAAATATATTTTTAAATAGTGACATGGACTCTGACTTGGCAGCTAACATGGAGAAAATTGAGGGGATCAGCTGCCACGGTGTAGATCCGTTAGGGTTAGGGGTAATTTTACAAACTTTGTTAACGGCAGGGACAAGAATGAACGAAAAGTATAATGGGTGGCACAAGTAAATAATAAACAATAGTAGAGGGATATTTTTGATCATTTTCCCTTGATTTAATCCAAGTGCCAGCTTCAGGTTTCTCTGGAGGAATAGCCTTGTTGTGGAACAACCACGAGGTCACAATCGAACCAATGGTCCTCACTGAACAAGAAATACATGCCACAGTGCGGGTAAGTACCTCCTTTCCTACATGGATTATTTCTATTATATATGCAAAAAATAACATAAGATTCAAGAGTATTTTGTTTACTAACCTAAAAGAAATGGCTAATATTATAAATCTTCCTTGGCTAATTTGTGGAGACTTTAATGAAGTAACAAATGCATCCGAAAAGATAGGAGGCAACCCAATCAAAAATACAAGAGTTTCTGCTTTTATTGACTGTGTAAATGCTATAAATATGATAGACTTAGGTTTTGTAGGGCCACAGTACTTGGACAAACAAATCTAACTGCGAAAATGATAGTAAACTTATTTTGAAAAGATTAGATAGATTTATGAGTAACCCTGAATGGCTAGACCTATATCCTGACTCCAAAGTTATCCACCTATCTCGTACCTATTCGGATCATTGCCCTCTACTTCTTAGCCTTACTAGACATAATTCCAGACCTAAAAGCACATTCAGACTCGAAACTATATGGCTGTGTCATCCAGATTCTAAACATTTACTCTCTTCATGCTGGCACTCAAATCTAGACTACAACAATGCTGTAATTACTTTCAAAAAAAGGAAACAACAATGGAACTCTACTTGCTTCGGCAATATTTTCACTAAAAAAAAGAAAGCTAGTAGCTAAAATTGAAGGTCTTCAGAAGATAGATCCAAATCACAAACACATATTCCACCACAACCTCGAAACAAAGCTTATTTTTTACTACAATAATATTCTTCATTAAGAGGAAGATTTTTGGAAACTAAAATCTAGAGTTCAATGGCTGAATGAAGGTGATGCCAATATAAAGTTTTTCCACACAACTACAATCCATAGACGACACAAAAACAGGATTCTTGGCCTAAATGACATTGTTGGTAACTGGAGTCTAGACCAAGATGTAATTATTCCAACTATCATAAATCATTTTAAGGAAGTATCCACTACTGAACTAACCTCTAGCCTTAAAGAATTCATCCCCATAAACATTAACTCCCTAACAAAAGATCAATTGAACCTCATAAGACCCCTATTAGTATCCTAGATTCAACGCGCTATCAAATTCTTTAAACCCCTTAAAGCACCAGGACCCGATGGCCTCCATCCTCTATTTTTTTAGCAATTCTTGGAAGACACTAACTGTGTTGTTAGAAAAACTTGCATGGACGCATTCTCTTCATCCCACATTCCTTCTGAAATTAATTCTACTTGCATCACCCTCATTCCTAAAGTTAACAACCCAGAAATGATCACCCGATATAGACTTATCAGTCCATGCAATATAGTTTACAAAACAATCACAAAAATAACAATCAACCATATCAGACCTCTACTAGATAAAATTACTAGTCCAAACCAATGTAGCTTCATCCCAGGACGCAGGGCTACTGATAACTGTATCATTGTCCAGGAAGTCATTCATACGTTCAACAAAGCTAAGGGTAGAGCAGGTCATATGATGCTGAAAATTGATCTTGAAAAAGCTTTCAACCGTCTAGAATGGTCTTTTATTAGATATTCTTTAGCTAGTCTAAACTTTCCTCCGTAAATAATTACCCTTATAATGTCTTACGTCACAACCTCGTCCATATCCATCTTAATAAATGGCAAACCATCCAACTCATTCAACCCAAGTAGAGGAATTAGGCAAAGCGACCCTTTATCCCCTTATCTATTCATTATTTGCATGAAATCTTTGATACGCTTGATAAATCAAGCTATTAATCAAAACCTTTGGGACCCCATACGAATTAGTAGGGTATCAACAAAGATATCGCATCTACTATTTGCCGATGATTTAGTACTTTTTGCAAGAGCTGACACTAAAAATACTTCTATTATTATCAATGTTTTCAACAAGATTTCAACTACTTCGGGTCAAAAAATTAATTTTTTTTTCAAAATCAAATCTCCAAAAATGTGCCCCTAAACGTCCAACAAAATATAGCAAACTCACTCAACATGACCCGCTCGTCAAAGTTTGGTAACTGCTTAGACCTTCCTATCACTAATCACCATCCAACAAGCACTAACTACCAATACATTATCGATCGTATGAATAACCGTCTATAAGGATGGAAGGCAAAATAACTATCCCTTGCAGGGCGTACTACACTCATAACCACAGTTTTAGCAAAATCCCTAGTTACGCAATACAAATAAATTTATTTACCAAAAAATTATATAGAAAAAATTGACCGTATTCAACGTAACTTCCTTTGGGGTACAACTGTAAACAAGAGAAGAATTCATCTAGAAAATTGGGAAACAGTTACACTACCCAAGTCTATGGGTGGATTGGGAATCCCTAAAAGTAATGGAAAAAACTCAGCTCTACCTTCTAGCCTGGCTTAGCGTTTCATTACAAATCCATACCAACTTTGGATTAGAGTTTTAAAAGGAAAATATCAATCACGCTATCCTCAAAATGATTTTAAAATGAAACCATCTGACTCCTACATCTGGAAAAGCATTATCAAAAATATTTCGACATTCCATAAAGAAATCGCTTGGAATATTGGCAACGGCTCCAGTATTAAACTCTGGGAAGATAACTGTGATGGGTCGAATGAATCTCTAAAATCTCTTATATATGGTCCCCTCGGGGAATTAGATACAATAAAAAATTTCCAAAGTATTCTTCCCAATAATAAGTGGGATCTTTCGAAACTTTCCATGGACGTTCCCTTGAATATTATATACCAAATTAATAGTACTTACATTCAATATTTAGAACCCAAAAATGACTCCTTCTTTTGGAAAAATACAACCTCAGGTTTAATATCTACAAAATCAGCCTACCATATATACTTAGATGACTCTAATAATGCTCAACTCCCTTTTTCCCCCTCCCATCAATGGGTGTGAAAAATCCATGCCTTGAATGAAATAAAGTTCTTCTTGTGGCTACTCTTTAATAACAAATTACCTACAGCGGAAAACTTATTTAATCGAAACATTATACGACTAAATACTTATGCTTCATGCCCAAATATTACTAAAACAATTGACTACTTATTTATAACGTGCCCAAAAGCAAGTCTTATGGGATCAATTCAACATACATATCCCTTCAAACCATTTGGAACCTACAATTCTCTCTCTATGTACAACACCAACCCAATGGACATTTACGAATAATAAAATGGCCCCACTACCCATCTTAACTCCAATTATTCTTTGGGCTATCTGGAAAAATTGGAATCAAATTCTTTTCCGGAACTATATTGCTCCAATAACACATACAACCATAACTTTCCAAGCTATGGAGTATCTCCACTTAATCCATAATCACCCCACAAAAAACTCTTACCAAAAGAAATCAATTCGATGGCAACCTCCTCCAAATGGATTCTTCAAACTAAATACAGACGGTGCTTATAATAAAAATACTAAAGCAGGAAGGGTGGTGGACTTATTCTAAACCACAATGGTGGTTGGATCATTGGCTATGCAAATTACAACTACACACACTCTGCCATTCATATGGAAATACTGGCACTCAGTAAAAACTTAGTTCCACTTATTGTGGAAATTGATTCACAGGTATTGATTCAACTATTATCTTCTAATAATCTAGGTTTCTCACACATGTTAATGGATTGCAGGCAACTAATAGAGAAGCTAGGTAGCCCACAGGTGTGCCACATCTTTAAGGAAGCTAATGCTGCAGCAGATAAACTGGCCTGCTATGGGAAAGGCAGAGATCTAGCTATGGGAAAAAACGTTTTGGTTTTGGTATACCCACCCCCATTTATCCTTAATGAACTAAAGGAAGACCTCTATGGAACTGAGACTATACGTTCAGTTACCATTATGTAATAACTTTCGTTTGTGCTATTAATAAAAGCCTCTTTCATTAGCGGAAAAAAAACAAAAGTATAAAGGGTAGAGAAAGATTTGGAAAGAAAAAGTACATGACACATTTCAATCAATAAATGATATACATGATATTATGGATATAATTGTTTTCAATCTTAATCATAGGTGTTGAATTCGTGTTTTAAAAATATAAAAATACCCCTAATAATTTAAATACCTTTTTTAATAGATCATACGTAATGCGAGTGAATTAATTGGATCAAGTAATTTAAGATAGCAGACGTTTATCGAATCGAATTACTTACTATTTTTTATTAGACATTTGTTATGACCTGCCACATCATCATGCCACGTAGGTTCCATGTGGAAGCTTATAAATGAAATAGAGTATCACTTGTGAGAAGGTTCTTAGCGAAATATAGAGATTTTTCTAGGAAGACTCTAGAAACCTACGGATTTGCTAGGAAAATCCTTAGAAGATTCTAGCTATATAGAATATTCTAGAGAAAGGACATACATGTAAATAATAAGGGATATATGCAATAATTAATATTTACATACTAGCCCCTAGGAGATTAGTATATAAAGGAGGCCAGTCATTTGTAATTCACCAAGCAAAACAATCAAGTTCTCTCTAATACAAAAGCTTCCTTTAACAATTCTCTTGTGTTCTAATATTCCCTTAGCGATCTTGAGTGTAGTAAGACTGACTTGGCATGGCAAGAACATGAGCAAGTTTTGAAGATCGTGAGCGAGTTGTCAAGTGCCGACGTGTACTTAGTTAACGACTAAGGACGTGACAACGTGGTATCAGAGCAAAGGTTATGACTAAGGAATGTTAGAAAGAATACAAGAGATTGTTAGAAGGAAGTTTTGTACGGAACCATGGTCGAAATTACCAAGGGCTTGGTACTTGCAGAAGGGACCAACGTGAAGGTCCCTAAGAGAAAGCAGTATGGCGGTGCACGGGACGCACGCGAGGTGGTAGACTAGCAGAAGCAAA
This sequence comes from Nicotiana attenuata, assembly GCF_001879085.1. Lineage (NCBI taxonomy): Eukaryota > Viridiplantae > Streptophyta > Magnoliopsida > Solanales > Solanaceae > Nicotiana > Nicotiana attenuata. The sequence goes on along the minus strand of NW_017672051.1, from coordinate 144,676 downwards.
GGGAGCTCCAACAGAGGCCACAATTCGGGAGTATGTGCGCGAGTTCACTACCTTAATGCTGCAAATCTCGTCATTGCCCGAGAAAGATTTCATCTTCTACTTCATAGATGGGTTGCAGAATTGGGCAAAGCGAAAGTTAAGAAGACATCAAGTGAACGTGAACGAGGCCACCTAAGTAGCCGAGTCACTTGTTGACTTCAATATAGAGCCTGCCAAGTCCAAAGAAGGCAACGCCGAGAGGGCTGGGGGAGATCATGACAAGGATAACGGGAAAGGCATAGCCGAGATATACAAGGGCAATGGAAAGGGACCATCCCATAACGGATAGGGATCCAAAAGAAATAGAAAGGGGCCGGAAAACGGTAGCGAGTACGTGCCAAAGGAAGGGTTCTACTTTTGTAAAGGATCATATTGGGCAAGTGAATGCCCAGAGTTTGGGAAGTTTGCAACAATAATAGGGAACTTTGCTCAAATACAAAAGGATGAAACAGGAGAAACGGCCTGCATTGGAGGGATGCGCTTGGAACCTAAGCCGAAAGTAGGGGATACCAAAGACTATCTTGGGACCATGCAAATGGAGCATGGTAGCACTAAGCAAAGTTGGACGGACATAGTTGAACAGGATGGCGAGTTACAAAGTGATGGCAGGCTATCAGACTCAGACGATGCACCAAGCAGAGGGTTCAAGTTTGACAGTAAGGCTAGACCACGGAGGGCAGCCAAATAGGGAGTGAAAGCATAGACCCGGTGCTTGAGAAGCTTCTAGACTTGGTTGAGTCATGGGGAGATTCAGGCCAAGAGCAACGAGAGGCATCTGATGGTTGGAGGATCGAAGTCGTCATTGCTAGCCGTCCAAAGTACAAATAGTGTAAGAAGAAAGGTGATCAGTACCTTGTGATATGGAGAAGCGAACCTCTCCATAGAGCATCATGGCTAATTGAAAAAGATCTTCAGTGACGCCAAGGCGAGGTGCACGTGTACGTGTCGATGCTTTGTGCCGAGGGCGACACAAAATTGGGTGGGGGAGAGTGTCATGACCCGCCACATCATCATGCCACGTAGGTGCCATTTGGCATATATTAATGCCATGTGGAAGCTTACAAATGAAATAGAGTAGCACTTGTGAGAAGGTTCTAGCAAAATATAGAGGTTTTCCTAGGAAGACTCTAGAAACCTACGGATTCGCTAGGGAAGTCCTTAGAAGATTCTAGCTATGTAGAATATTATAGAGAAGGGACATACATGTAAATAATAAGGGATTTATGCAACAATTAATATTTACATACTAGCCCCTAGGAGACTAGTATATAAAGGGGGCCAGTCAATTGTAATTCACCAAGCAAAACAATCAAGTTCTCTCTAATACAAAAGCTTCCCTTGACAATTTTATTGTGTTCTAATCAGAGGCGGACCCAGAATTTAAGCATGATGGGGGCACCATTGTCTTAAACATGCAAAATTTTCAAAGGTAGGTCCGTCTTTTTCCCGAGGCTAACGAGTCCCGGTGACCCCCTAACCCTAAGGTAGGTCCGCCTTGAAGGAAAAGCAAAATTTTGATACCAACTTACTTTGCTAAGTTAATATTTTCAAAAGAAAGAAAAAACTTACTCAAGTAAAATCAAGATTTTACTCAAAGAAACTTACAATATCAGTTGAAGTAGAGCTTCAATCCAGTAGCCACCGGTGATTCGGACTGTCGGTCGCCGGATTTGAGCTCGAGCAGAAGCGGAAAAAGGTTAATTGAAAAAAGGGTTTTGTTTATTAGCTAAAGGGTTTAGGCGTTAGTTTGGAGAAGAGAGGAGGCGTTGGTTTTGTTTTTTAGTTTGGAAAAGGATAAAAGTTAAGACTTTAGGTTAACTATTGTATACAAGTATTAAAGAATTCAAAAAAATAAAATAAAAACCACTTGACTAAAATAGTTTTAAAAAAAAAAGAGCAGGAGGTAGGTTCAACCTGAATCCTTCAAGTAACTGAAGTGCTTGAGCAAACTACAAAACCAACGCGCCTGCCTTGCTTTTGGTTACTAAGGGGGGCAGATAAGTTATTTAACGAGTTCCCAGTGTATATATAAATATATACAAAATATATTTATAGTATTTTTCCCGAAGCTTACGGGTTCCGGTGACCCCCCTAACCCTAAGGTAGGTCCGCTTCTGGTTCTAATATTCCCTTAGCGATCTTGAGTGTAGTAAGACTAACTTGGCATAGCAAGAACGTGAACAAGTTGTGTAAGATCGTGAGCGAGTTGTCAAGTGTCGCACGTGTACTTAGTTAACGACTAAGGATGCGACACATTGCTGGAAAAAAAACAACGTCATCTAGCAACTGTTTCTGATTGGTTGTAGTCGTATTTTTCGATTGAATTCAGGTTGTCACATAAAATGTGAAAGGAAGTCATCAGTCTAGCTTAGTTTAATTTCGATTGTAGTAGTCCAAACGTGCAATAAATATTTTTTGCCTCCTCATATGGTTGCTGTAGTTTATATTATTATTATTATTGGTATCAAGTACTAGTATACGTACTCGCGCAATGCGCGGATAGTTTCAAAAGAAAATAAAATAATATAGTAGAAACATGTCTATATTGCAGACTAAATTTAATGATCACATTGAAAAGAATTAAACCGGAAAACAAATATATGAATTTCATTGGATTGTATCTATGCCAGGGATCACAAATATTTATGCACTCACGCAAAGATCAAGGATAAAACTTGTCTCAAATTCAAAATAAAATCAATATAGATAATCAAGAAAAGAGCAGTTACATTTTCTTTTGGAATGATTGAAGTTTATTTCCTTCACAAAATAAGGACAGTAAAAGCTTCCGCGTCAACTTATTCAATGCACTTTCCCATCGTCTGAAGCATAATCAATCACCGCTTTTGCTCTTTATGGAGAAACCCAATATTCCCATTAACTTTTGCATAAAATGATGCGTCTTGCACATTATATCATATATGTGCAGCTCCTAAGCCAGTAACTATTATCTTTTGCTTCAATGTTTCAGCTACTTTCCATGCATATTCCATTCCATTTTTCCCTGTTTTCACGGTAACATTATTAACATTAGTAGTTTCTTCCTTAGGGGAAGGAGTTACTGTTTCACCAGTTCTATTGATCTTCTCCTTAATCTTCATGGTCTGGACAACAAAGAACGAAAGGGAAAAAGATAAAGTCTGTTCTGTCCAGAGGAAAAATAATTATTTAAAGTTTGATAAAAAATACACCTCTTATATAAAATTAATAAAAAAAAATAGGCGTGAAGGAATAATGGTACCCTATAACAGTATCGTAATTGTCCTTGAATACAAGATGCTTGAACTCAGTTTTTATTGCTTGTTTCAGTTTGTCAATCCATATCGCACCAAAGCAGCCAAAGACCCAATTACAATCTTACGCACATATTTCGAATCACTTGGTTCCCTTCGCAACTAATGTCGAATAAAATTGAGCTTCACATTGGAGTCTATAATTATTTGTAAGCTTTCTCTATGTACAAAATTATTCATTGGATTTATCGACTACACAAGAGAGTAAATTTAAAAAAAACTCAAAGTGACGACAGCAATTGATTCCACATACTTGTAAGCCACAAAAATCCAACTTCCTCTCAATATGTTCACACTTCACAGTTGGTTCGAATTATTTTTTCTGTGAATAGCAACACTTGAAGAATCACACATCATTTATTTTGAATGAAAAACCTGGCATCAAAAAGAAAAAAAAATTAATCTCAAAACATTCAATTTTTAAGCAAGAAACACCTGAAATACAGTGGAGGAGCCAGAATTTTTCCTAAGGGGAGTCAAAAGATAAATAAATAAACATATAAAAAGTATTAAGGTGAGTCAACACGTAGTATGTATACATAAAAAATAAAATATTTAACCTATCTACGCGGTATAATTTCCCGACGAAGGAGTGTCAATTGACTCCCATTGCCAATAAGTGGCTCCGCCACTACTTAAATAGCACGCATCATTTGTTCAGCGGCTTTCTACTTCCTTTTACAAAAATCAGTCCAACATACTTGATAATTTTTTTTAAGATATAGCCAAGAAGTATTCTACAAATCCATTCGAATTTAAAGTATGCTTCTACATTTGTTGATAAAATAAATCGAGCAACTGACTTGAATTATCATCATTAGAGTTTTTCAGTTCCTCAATTATAAGGTTTAAAGTGGATAAGAACTACTTTTTTCATTTGTACATCCAATGGAAAGAAGATGTACCTTCTCGTCAAAATAGTGAAATGTATACGGGAAACACTTGACATAAGTAAAGTCTATTTCATCTCTCATAGTTTGTCTGGTATATGATTCTAATAAACAAAATTAGAAGATGAATCTTCACTAAATAATCAAAGAATTATAATTATCTTCCAAATCATTTATTCTTTATGACATCGACAAATGATGAAAGATCAGTATCCATGTCACAGTTCATTGGTAATGATAAAGAAGGTTCTTGTAATGGTTTAGCTTAAAAAGTGAATATCTGTATGGAGTGACCTCAGCTTGATACTTAAGAAACAAAATTATCTAAGAAAGACTGATAGAGATAAAGACTAAAACCCATTTTTTTCTTCAATAACATTAAATTGCTCAAATAAAAGTAAATAAAGGGGCTAATAATTTTTAGCAAGGTATAATAATAAATTTTCCTTTTTGGGGTTTATTGGGTGAAGAGTGTTGGGGGCATAATCAAAAATAAGAAAAGGTAACCAATGAACTTGCTAAAGTTGTATTCATATAAGGTATTACTTTCCTCCAGACATAAGTGACTCACTCATTTTCCCTGCAAAATATTCAAATTATATGTTCTGTAACACAAGAACTTACGAAATGGAGATTCAAGGAAAAGATACTTTTCATTGGAAGTCATAATCTAGACTCACGTGTGGACTTTGTTAAGAGGAGATGAAGGGTGGGAAGAATCAAATTTATCATTATTTCAGTCAAGTACTTTACAGGTTGTGACTGTTTTTCAAATAAACTTTAGTCATATGCCATCATAATCCTCAAAAATATGGACTAATGCATTCGTATTTTTCAATCTCCAGCGGTACCCACCAAAAAATAAAAATACCTGTTCGCATGATTTTCATGAGCAACATGTACTTAGTTTAACACTTGCAGCTTGCAAACGACATTCGGGATGTTGTGGTGTTATAATAGCACCCCATCAAGTGAAGGCACAAACAGTGGACTTGCATCAAAATGCATGATTGCTTGTACCTGAAAATGTGTCATTGGCTACATAAGGAACCAAAATAATGAATTTTCGACATTATTTCGTTGTAGTTCCTATAAATATAGAAAGCTTATTAAGGTACCTTTTCAGCGGGTGCATCATCGTGTAACTTTGTTAAATTATATGTCAATAACTTATTAAAAATGATTACCACTAAGAATCTATGGCTTCCATTTCCAATTAAACATCTCATCGTGAAATTATAATAAGAAAAAATGTTGAAATTTGACATTACATGATTTTTATACTTTAACAAAGGAGGTGTCTCATAACCACTTAGGCACCTAAAAGTTAAAATTTAATACCTTCAGAGCTGGTTAAAAGTGTTATAATATTTTCGTGAGAACAATTTGAGTTAACACAAAAAAAAAATTGACAATTTCCAATCAGTGGTCCAAATAAATTTTAAAATTGCTTTCTAAAAGCTCAAACCTAAAACATTTGACATACCATGAAAGTTAAATTCTATTTTACTCTTTAGTGAATGATATATTTACTACTCGACAAAAATTAAAAAATGTGCAATAAAATTTGGCAAAGAGTATACCTTTAATATGAGAATGATACTGGTATTCACTTCATTCCAAAGAAGAGGTCGATTAGTCAGCGTTTGAGGGTCATGGGGCAGTTTACTTTCTATCTTGATAGAAATAAATTTCTGCACAAAAGATATGTAACTAAGAAATCTTGCTTATTGATTAAACTTTAATTTACCAATGTTCCATTGTCAGATATCTCATAAGTCGATGAGTACAAAAAATCTAAATGGAAAGCATGTTACAGAATTACAATGGCTCCACTCTATTCGGTCAAACCTTATTAGGGATGTCAGAGTTCATAATTTTTGATTTGGCATGTGATGCCATGCCAGTCATCAACTAAATGCTGGGGCTATTTTATAGTTCATTAGATTAACCATGGCCGCAGGGGAATGAAAATATTCTGTAGTTCATTAGATTAACCATGACGGCTGTAGGGAATGAAAAAATTATGCTTTTAAACATAACAAGTACATAATTGAAAAAGGAGCAACAATTATAAAGGAGTCCAATTGTGTGTGTGAAAGCCTTAATTTACTAACTCTATTATCAACCTTGAAACTTAATTCCTTTTTATATGAGCTTAGCTCAAAATTAGTGTTTGCCTCCCTTTCGTTTTATAGTAGTGTCATCATACGCCCTGCGCTAATAATAAAGTCATGTCAATTTCGAAAGAGTAAATGACATAACATAAAAGGGAGGAGGAGAGTCAAGTTATGCTCATTAGACCTTGCACATTCCATCTCTGTGTCAATCAATCCGGAAATTCTCCCTTTATGAATTAGACATCTACTTACCAAGTGAAAGACAACAAAAGTGAGCAAAAAATAGTTTTCTGATTTAGAAAAAAAGATTTGAAATTTAGGTGGTTCAACAATTAGCTATGTATATGCAGTGTATTCCTAAAGATGCAATGTGTGAAGACTAAACTAATTGGAACCGAAAGATTACCGAGAGCATTATTTTTGTCTCAAATTCAAAAGAAAATCAATATAGATAATCAAGAAAAGATCATTCTTACATTCTCATAAAAGGTCTCAATCCAAAAATACAGGAATAGATCAATCTCACAATGGCGTTTAGTTGTGGCACAATAATAGGTATTACTGTTGCCTCCCTAATTTGATTTAACTGCCGCATGATATTCGGAAGCAGAAAATACAAGATAATAGTAAGTAGTAGAATGTAGCTTTTGTGCGTTGAAAGATGGTTGGAATAATTAGTTCTATAGTGGCTCTATAGACCCGCAAAGCAGTGGATATATGATTAAGTTGCAAAAAATATGTGGCAAATCATCTTGTATTGGGGGGAGGGGGAATCGAAACCACTTATGAAAAATTTCTGTAAAATCTTTGTATAAAGCAACATTCATTGTAACTAAATCTTGTATTGAGAAAAAAGTAAAGGTAGAATTAGTTATAATTTTTTTCTGCACAACCTTTGTATAAAGCCTCAATCTTTGTAACTAAATCTTCTATGTATGTGATGAAAAGATACCTGATCATTTGTAAATGCTCATGTATAACAACATCAAAACAGAACTTATGCTTCTTAATATAAGCAGTGAAATCCACCTTCTATAATACAACCAAACATCAATTCCTCCCAAATATTTATAGGTCAAATTAAATTTATCCTCAAAAAATTGGTAAATATTAAAGTTAAGTCACTATGAGCTTGTTGATACAGTTACTTTCTTAATTTTAATATAACTTTTCTATAACATTGAGGCTGGAGAATTTGATATTCACAGGTTTGTATTTATCTGAAATAGAAACTCATTTGTTCCAACTGCTAGACCTTAAAAATTATAACAATAGTGAAGTGCGTAAATTTTAATCATACCCATAATAGATTCCTTTATGGCCTTTGGCAAACTGAAATTCTGAGCCACAAATAAGAAAATAGTATGAGCATATATTTTGAAGCCAAATAAAATAAATATCACACAATAAGGATAGAGTTAGTACCAGTTTGGCTCTGTTAAGAAGTTGGCCGACATAGGTACAATTGGTTCCACGAAATACAACAGAAGTAGCAGTCATTGGTACAAAAGTCTCAACAACAAGCTTTGTTCCACAACTATTTTGATCTATCAATAATACGATTTGTGGTGTTTTCATGTTCTCTGGCCTTGTCCAACATTTATGATCTTTCACTACATCTCCAACCTTAAAAAAATGCAAAATTAAATTTTTAACATTTAACAGACATAGTTTATGAAGAAAGTTAGAATTTAATTTTTAATATTCTTGAAAACTATTGGGACTAACATGAATGTAGAAGCGATTAAGCTTAACTGAATTTCAAGAAATAATCAATGCCAATTTGATGGCAGATTGACAATTTTTCAGATCATTGAAAATTGCTCTGTTACTTTTTCTATTGAACAAATTATATAACAATGAAAGAAAAGAAAAGCAAAGAGTGAAAGGAAGAAAGAGCTGGAAAATTTATTGTTGTTCTCTATTCTAGTTAAATATTTGTTCATAACGTAGAGAAGCAAGGAGTGAAAGGAAGAAAGAAATAAAAAATTCGTTGCTCATTATAAGAATTTAATGAGTGTTCTAGAATAACAAATCATAAAATCTACCTCCTGTAATCCAGAATTGTTGAGTGGTATGCGAAGAAAGGAGAAAGGATTGGAGGTATGTACTGTAAAAGTGTGAAACTGATATGAAAAAATCTAAAAAATCATCTCACTGGACACCGATGAAGATGGATTTAGGAGTTGAGATCATGGGGCGATATCGTGGGTTGTTTGAAGCGCAGATTCCTTAGGTTTAGAATTTTAGACGGAAAGGCGCGCATGAAGGAGTTATTCCTTGTTGGTAACTTCCGAAGTTTTATTCCTTGTTAGGAAATTAATTTTTAAAAAATATAAAAAAATTGATATATTCTTTTTAGACCTCCACAATCGTAACTTCCTAAATCCTATTCCCCAATTATATTCCTTCTTGGTAACTTCCTCATATACTATGCCTTGTTGGTAAATTTATTTTTTTTAAAAGTAAAAAAAAGTAGGTCTTTTATATTTTGAAATTCAAATTCAAATTCAAAAACTAAACTAATTTTAACTAAATTAACTAACTATGTCCTAAAATTATCGCATGACATTTTCTTCACGCAATACTTGGCGAATTCTCATGGTTGACTTCTTTAGCAAAACAAATGATAGAAGAGGGAAAAGTTATCGGATTGGACCCACTTCCTTACTTACAAGTTACACGTCGAGACACACCCCAAAAAAGAATTTTCTTTCGGGAAATTACCACTATGTCAATTTATAAGTAGCTCATTATAAAAATTGGCTAATTGATAAAATATTACTAATATTAGCCAAATTAGCCAATTAGCTATTTGTAGCAAAAAATATCCAATTTTTTCTTTGTTTTGAGTGGGTGTTATTAGAATAGATTGGGCACAACTTAAGGAGCTTGAATCTCAGTTTTGGGATGATTTGGTGAAGTTTTGAGGTGGTTTGAATTGAAAATTTGAAGTAAAAGCTGAACATGAAAAAAAATGATATGTGTATCACACTGTGTATCATTTGTGTATCACGTATGTATCATATTTGTATCAATTGTGTATCACATGTATATCCATGTATACCTGTGTGTGTGATACATGCATGATACATGTTTGATACATGTGTCGCAGAAGACTTTTTTCAACTCGATTTAATTACGAATTTTGATACAAAACCAGTCCAAATCACCTCCAATCTTCCTCAAATTTTGTATGTTGACTTATGTATATATTTTCAATGAATTTCAACTATACCCATTGAAAAAGTTCCTTTTTTGTTTAGATTTTTGGAATATTATATAGATTTTTGTATTTCATCACCTTATTTGCTACCTCGTCCATGAAATTTCCTTTCCGTCTTGTATCTAATGTTGTTAATCACGCTTAAAAATATGGAAGGTGATTTTTGCATGTGATTCTTTGAGAGAAAGAACCCTATTATTTGGTTTTTCAATTTTTGTTGGCTAGTTTTGGTAAGTCTAATGACTAATGGCTAGAGGTTGGTAAGTTGAAATTTATTTGGGACATTTGTGTAAGTTTCCCTTTTCTTTCTTCACTGAGCTTCTACCAATTTCCCTTTTGTATTTTCTCTGATATGTTAATTGGATTTTCATTATTTAAATTATTTACTTAAAAAATCAACTTACTATTAGGCGATTATAATCCGATTATTATATACTCACTTTAATGGAGTAAACAACATCTACATGATAGTATATAAATATGTTCATAAAAAACCATTGCTTACTTTTCGATTGGCAATTCTCCCTACAATCTTCAGTAAATTTGAAATAAATGGGATTAAATTAAAACACTCTCTCACAGGAAGAATTCGTCCAAAAGGGGACTAATAAAATTGTGTAAAATATGTAAATTCCTAATTAATCGCTCTTGCATGTCGAATCCTTCTTCAAATTATTGATTCTAAAATTTAATTTTTTTTTTCACTGCTCTTTTCAGACTGACATAATATGTAAAAAGAAAGTAATAAGAGACAAAGTTTCCAGCAACGAATAGTATAAACCTTTTAATTTCTGTTGTAGCTTAATGAATTTTATCTATTTGTTTTTTTTGTTCATTTATTTTATACTAAAGCAGGGGATAGAAAATTAAAATTACATACATACTTTGCAACTCACTGAGCCTTACTTTGATTTTCCACTTTAATATAATAATTATTATAGTATAATTTGTTATTTCGGTGGGGATAATGTATTGAATAATGAATCTGGATTCCAGATATCAGAGCGGAAATAATACGTATCAAATTAATAATCGGATTTAGTCTTTTCAGAGAATTTAACATTGAAATTAGTCTTGGAGTTACAGCAAAAGATACTGAAGACTAAGTAGAGGGCCGTGGAACATGAGGGTTAGTTATTCAGATATAAATCTATATCTTTCCCTCTTTAAAACTAAGGCATAAATTGTAGTAACGGTAATATACTCAATTAGTTCCATATCAATATCTAATTATAGCAAATAATTTGTAACGGTCACCATTTTTGCTACAAAGCAAAATATCAAGCAAAGAAATATTTAGCGCCAATTTGAACTTTCTCTAAAACCAAACAATCTCTAAATTTCAACTATGTCTAGTGGAGGTGGTGAGAATGGAGCTAAAAAAGCAGAGGAATTACATCCTCATCCAACTATGGAGCAACTTAAGAATGTACAATACTGTGTTAACAGCCCACCACCTTTGTGTACGTGACATTATTTAGACAAGACCATATTGTCAATTGTTGTTAATTTCGTCGAAAAAAGATATTGAACTGACTATGATTATTTTATGAAAAATGCAGCAGAAGCATTATTCTTGGGGTTTCAACATTACATATTGAGTCTTGGTAATATTGTTTTAATTCCTAGCATCCTAGTTCCTCAAATGGGAGGTGGCAATGTAAGAATTTCCTTCAATTCCGTAACATTATGACTATTTTTTTTTTTTTGGACTGCTAAACTAGCTAATTGATATTGTCTATTATCCTTTTATTGATTTTGAGACAGTGATCTTAAATTGTAGGATGAGAAGGCAAAAGTAGTACAGACAATGCTTTTTATTTCAGGAGTAAATACATTACTACAATCTTTATTTGGGACGAGATTGCCATTGGTAATAGGTGGTTCATATGCATACTTGATACCTGTTACCTCAATTATCCAGGCTAATAGGTCCTCAGTTCTTCAGGATCCTGAGCTGGTAGTATAACATTTTTATCTCTTTCTCTCTTTTTTCGGGTAGGAGGGGTATGGGACCAGAGACGGATCCAAGATTTAAACTTGATGTGTTCAATCTTTAAGGTTATTCACACTGAACACATTGTACTCTTGACTATGTTGCTCGAACTCTCCAAAAATGCCGCTGGTGCGTGTTGAATCCTCCAAAAGTAGTGCATTTTTGGAGGATCCGACACCGACACGGGTGCGGCTTTTTTTTTGGGGGGGAGGGGGGGGGGGGGGGGGTAGGATGGCGGGAGGTTGTCAATTCAGCTGATGTTTCTTGAATTTGTTTTTGTGACTGATATTCACAGAGGTTTATGCATACAATGAGAGGCATACAGGGAGCTCTTATTGTTACTTCTGGCTTCCAAATTGTAATGGGCTTCTTTGGCCTGTGGAGAAATCTTGTAAGGTGTGTGTAATCTGAAGTTCTTGTTTTTTTCAGTCTTGAGCATGTGGAATATTCAACTTTAGGTCATCAACTTTATTTGCTGCATAACTTCTGCATTTCTTGTATAATTTAGGTTACTTAGCCCTCTATCTGTGGCACCACTTGTTACTTTGACTGGACTAGGGCTCTACCATCTCGGCTTCCCATTGGTGAGAATTTTAATCCTAGACTTCTCGTATAATATATGCTTTTGATTAAAATATGCTCTCTGGAAAGATGAGAACATCAGATTGCTGAAACACATGTTCACTAATTAATTTTTTTGTATTCTTTATTTTGTAGATTGCAGAATGTGTCGAAGTTGGGATACCACAGTTGATTTTCATGGTTGTCATCACACAGGCAAGTAATGCCATTCACTATAATGAATTTAAGTTTGGATTTATATGCTTTTTTATGAGTACCTTGCTCTCTTTCATGGAGTTGTTGAAGAGGATACCGTAGCGTATTCTCTTTACTAAAACAGTGATATTGGTCAAGTGATTGTGAAATGGTATAGCCTGTTGAGTAAAGGTAAATATATGAACTTGCTAGAATAATTTGCCGATCAGAAGATCCAGGATACACTGTAGCAATTTTGTGCATTGAGCATAAGGGTTAAAGAAGAGCTTGCTCATACGTCGTGATAGTAGTTATTCATATCATATATCCTCTTCCTACTCGAATTGATTCCCTGAATGTACTAAATTTCTTGCAGTATCTACCAACATATCTCAAATTGAAGAGGCCGATATGTGACCGGTTTGCAATGCTCTTCTCTATAGCAATTATATGGTTCTATGCAGCAATCTTGACCTGGAGTGGTGCATACAAGAATGCAAAGGAAGCAACTTGCCGCACTGATAGCTCTGGACTCATTTCTGGATCTCCTTGGTGAGATTTCTTTCACTTATATTCACGTTATGAAGTTGGAAATTCCTATATTTTCTTTGTTTAGATGTAACCTTCCTTATTGAGTTTGGTTTGAAGAAAATTTTGTTCATTGAACTATTGGGGGTTCAGGAAATTTGTTTATTGCATTTGGATTCAGGAAACTTTAATCATGCAACTCGCATCACTTTATGCAGGATAGATATACCATATCCATTTCAATGGGGGGTTCCTACCTTCAACTTTGGAGATGCTTTAACCATGATGTTCGCTTCTTTTGTTGCTTCAGTTGAGGTCTGCTCTCTGATCCTCTACTTATCTTTTTGCTATTGATATGTAACACAGTCTTCACAGTTAACGTTGTTGAAAAACTAGGATGCAAGAAATGATGTTCTAAATTGTTTTTGGTGCACTGAGCTTTTATTTTCATACTAAAATCTAGTCTTGAATTCAATTTGAATCCTGTTGTTGTGTAGTCAACTGGTGTATTCCTTGCATCAGCGAGATATGGAAGCGCTACACCAGTGCCACCTTCTGTCATTAGCCGGGGCATTGGTTGGCTGGTGAGATCAAATGTTCTCTTCTATATATCCTCTCTGTATCGAATTTTATATACATTGTGAACTTCAAATTCTTGGCAGGGGATAGGGACTTTGCTAAATGCTGCTTTTGGTTGTGTCACTGGTTGCACTGCTACAGTGTAACAATCTATCATCTCTATACTGTTTTTCCAATCTAAATTTCCTTCTACTTATTAGGCACGGATGGCTACAAACGGTCTTATCCGTGCTTGAAATTTCATGTGTCATGCAATCGATTAACTATGATTCACATAGAATTAAGCTGCTCGAATTGAGCTTCTGTTGTATTTACAGGGAAAATGCTGGTCTCTTGGCAATGACAAGAGTTGGAAGCCGAAGAGTCGCACAAATATCTGCTGCTTTTATGATTTTCTTCTCCATCTTAGGTATGCTAATGCTAATATATTGATTCAAGGACTGACTGGTAAACTCTTTTTCTCTACCAAAAGTAAACTCTTTTCTCTATATACTAATAATACTGATGTATTGATTCAATGACTGACCTACCTTTTGTTTGCCAGGAAAATTTGGAGCAATTTTTGCTTCAATACCTGCATCAATCATGGCTGCCATATATTGTTTTTTCTTTGGATATGTCTGTATGTATCTCTTACTTTTTACCATTTCGTTAATGCAACTTTCTCCAATGACAAATAAATTTGGCTCATTGGTACAAATGCAGCTTCTGCTGGTCTTGGATTTCTCCAATTCTGTAACCTTAACAGCTTTAGGACAAAGTTCATATTGGGATTCTCTCTTTTTCTGGGATTTTCCTTACCTCGGTACTTCAGAGAGCATCACCTTTGTTCTGGATCTGGTCCTCTTCATACACATTCAAGATGGGTAATCACAACCTTCATCCACTAATTAAACGCGATTACTGTTACAAAACAACCTTGTACTAATGATCTTGTCGTTGAACTGCAGTTTAATGACATAATGTCTGTCATCTTCATGTCACACGCAACGGTAGCTGCTATAGTCGCTGTATTTTTGGATAGGACTCTTCCATTTAGTAACGATGAAGCTCGAAAAGACAATGGTTCGCATTGGTGGGACAAGTTTGTGGTATATAGTAAAGATGTTAGAAGTGATGAGTTCTATAAATTACCATGCCAACTTAATAGGTTCTTCCCACCTTATTAGTCAAAAAATATGCATTTACTGTTTTGTTTGGTTGTTTCCTTCATAAACTCTATTCTTTCTGTCGTGTGAAAAATTTCTTCAACTGAATGCATTCTTTGTTTTGTTCCTTTTTATCAAACTATATGTCAGTCTGTTGCCTCAAATGTGTCTATCAATGATGATTAATTGTATTATAGCAAAAACTTTGTCTAAAGCTAATATCAATCGTAATGAGTCTTTTCCATGTCTTGTTACTTGCTTTTTTTTTTTAACAATTTTCTGTTTAAAATTGAAATGTTAGTTGGAATGTGATTTGTTGTTTTTGACTTTTTTTCTTCAATGAATCATTTTTTTAAACAGAATCTAGATGTGAAAGAATATATATTCTCTATCCCCTAAATTAGCCTAATTAGATTCAATTTTTTTTTTTTTACATTTCTTGACTTTTCGCTAAGAGGGTTTTTTTTGTACTAATTAAATTCACTAAGTCTCTTAATTCTTAATCAATGAGTTAGGCTAAAATATCAAAATTAGCAAAAACTTGACTTAATCTGGACCTTTTTTTTTTTTGGTTGAAAGGATATTTATATATCTAGCAAAAGAAGTTACACATATTCATTGTTGGGGTACTGAAGGACCCCTACTGAAGCAATGTTTTGGAGAATTGTTTCCATATTACAACCCACAAAAATCATAACCAAATCGGTTCCTAGGATGTCTGCCAAAAATACATTATTGGCAAACATCGAAGGAACTGGTAGTACGCTAGATCTGTTCAAAAAGACTGCCTTTGTTGCTTCCTTGGCTAAAGTATCTGCCACCCTATTCTGCTCCCGGTAAGTGTGCTTCACCACGACCCTGTCCATCCAGCATATTATGGACCTGCATTAACAAATTATAGGATCGTAAGTGAGGATATCTGTGATTAGCATTTGCATAATTTCAGTTGAGTCAGTATTGATTTTTAAAGGAACCAAATTATTTTGTTCCGCAAGTTCTAGTCCTTTTAGGAGTGCCTTCAGTGTTGCCGAAGTGTTAGTGGTATGGGGGATATTCTCCATAAACCCAATTATCCTATCTCCATTGTGATTTCTGAATACTCCACCTATTCCTCCTATTCATGGATTCTCTTTAGCTGCTCCATCCGTATTCAGTTTGTAGGATCCTCTCCATAGTGGCTCCCATATGATTATGATTTGGTGTGCTGTTTTGGTGAAAGCATTTTCTATCAACACAAGGTATTCTGTGGCTTTGGAGAAGGTGTTGGAAGAGTTGACAAACTCTTTTTTGTTATTAAAGAGATTGTTGTTTCTGGTTAACCAGATGTGCCAGAAACAGAAGAGGATGATGTTTTCCTAGAGAATGAGGCTATTGAAAGGCATTTTCCTAATTGAAACCCAAGTTGATGGCCATTGTTGGCTGAAAAGGTCGGGTTCTGCTGTTTGTTTTCACTGGATGCTTTGGAGAGTAATTCGTTCCAAAAGCGTACTGCATTGGTGCACTCAAAGAAGATATGGTCAATTGTTTCTTGATTGCAGTAAGAGCACAGGGGGTCACAGTTGACCCCTATTCTGTGAAGGTAGCTCCTTGTGGGGTAGCCTTTTGTGGGTAAGGAGCTAAATGAAGTTCTTTATTTTGTTGGGTGCCTGGAGTTTCCATACCCAATTGAAGGTTCCCTCCTCGTCTGTTCCAAAACTGCTATTAGCCTTGCTTAGAAGAGAGTAAGCAGAACTGTTTGAGTAGTAGCCACTAGCAATTAATCCCCAGATAAGAGTGTCCTCTTTTGTTGGATTTGGGGGGATAAAAACAGAGTTTATCAAGTTGAGGATGTTATGGGGTAGATCCATGGATAAGGTGGATAGGTCTAAAGCCCCTGAATCTGGACTTGTTTGGCTTTGTGCCTAGACCGCTTGCATTTTATAAAAATAAAAAAGACTAGGACACCCCCTTCTTTTCTTTTGATTTATGATGCATCAATCCCACTGAATGAGGTTCCATATATATTTTGGATATATGAATGTCTAGTTTATAAAGAATGGCCAATTGATGTTAATGTTCATTTATATTTGAAGAAGGGGAGTTTTGAAGCAATAATAAAGTTGTTTTCGTGTGACTTATTGATCACGGATTCGAGTCGAGGAAATAGTCATTAATGCTTGTATTAGGATAGCTATCTACATCACACCCCCTGAGATGCGGCCATTCCCCTAACCCTGCGTAAATGCAGAATGCTTTGTGCGTCTGGCCGCCTTTTTGTTCATTTATATTTAAAACTAAATTTAGTGCTGAAAACAACCAATAACCATGTATGTTTCTAAAGCAGATTTTACTTTTTGGTTGAAAACTAAAATAAAAAGGATTTTTCAATTTACCACGTTATTTTTCAAAACCTAGTTTTCTATAAAAGGAAAAAAAATTCAAACCACGAGTAAAAACATATTGCTTTGTTTCTTGAAGTCAAACTAAAATATCTTAAGAAACAAAAGAAAATCGAAATGTAGTTTTTGCAAAAACTAGTACTCCATAACTATTCTCCAAAAATATTTATCAAAGAGTAATTTGCAGTAGCAACACAAACTTTTCCCAAAATAGTCTTGAGGAACTTTTCCAAAACCTATTTTTTTGTAAACTAACCAAAACCAAATCAAATCCCCGCAATAGTTAATTTTATTTGCTATATTAAATAATGGAGAAATTTGTTTTTGTCATGGGTACAGTGAATTAAATAATGAATCCAGATTCCGGATATCAGGGCCGAAAGAGTACGTATCCAATTATTAACTGGGGTAATATTAATCTCTTCAAAGAATTTTGGGATTTAATATTGAAATAAGTATACAGCAGAAGGAGTTAAAAAGGAAACCTTTGATTGACACAAGATACTGAAGCACATGGCTTTGGAACAGCACACGTGTGTCCATGGACTAAGCCAAGTCAGTATCCAGTACGATGCTGGTCCACTTTACTCTTCTTTTTTCTTTTTTCTTTTTTTTGGCTCTACTTTCCCAATATTTTTTTCTTTTTCTGAATTTTAATAGCAAGACCGTTTTTATTTATATGACACATTTTGCTTATCGAGATCTAACTACATGTATTTTGACCAACAGTTTAAAAAATACTCCATCTGTTTCAATTTAGATGAGGTATTTTGACTCGGCACGGAGTTTAAGAAAAAAAAAGACTTTTGAAACATATGGTCTTAAAAGTTTAAGGGGTCAAAGCTTTGTGCGGCTATGATATTTTTGTGGTTATAAAAGCTTCTCATTAAGAGTAAAAAATGGGTAAAATAAAGAGTTTAAAGTTGAATTATTTCCAAATTTAGAAATGGGTCATTTATTTCGGAACAGACTAAAAATTAAAGTACCTCATCTAATTTGAAACGGAGGGAGTATACTTTTTATCATATTGACATGAGAAAACTTGCGACTTATAATACTTTTCATATAATTTTTAAATATATAAATTTTAATTTTAAAATACTGAGTCAAACTAATTCAATTTATCTTCAAATTAGTCAACTTAACTTTCGATAAACAAAATGTGTCATTTAAATTTAAACATCGGAAGTAACAAAATGACATCGTTGAGTTGAAAATTAAATAGAGGGAAAATGAGAATTGACAAAAATTATATTATGAAATGTTACTTTTGTGTATCACAACATATGTGCCACAAGAGAGCTATTCCAACGGTTTCAGTAAAGGTTGATATATTTCGACTTGAACTGTTCTTTGTTGGCAGGGGTGGAGCTAGGTGCATGCAAGGGATTCAGCCGAACTCAAAAGTTAAATTGTGTATATAAAGTCAAATTTTTATTTTATATATATTTATTAGATGTTGAATTCTTCAGTTTTTTTGCGTGTATAGCTTTTTATTTTTTAAATTTCATTGATGAAAATACTGCTTCCGCTATCGTTTGTTGGTCCCAGCTATTCAAATTCCGACACTAGAGTTTATAACCATGTGCATGACCAAGTGACAAGACAACGGATTTTGGTCCCGTAATCAAAGATTTAGCTGTTAGCAGTACGATAAAATTAAATCTGATAAAATAGAAATGTAAAAATCTTCAAGTTACTTCATAACAAAATGCGAGGACACATGATATTTATTCGCGGCGACTAATCTTGACCTCTCATAACTTGAACTTCGACATATACCAAACGTCCCTTTTAACATTAGACACACATCAATTTGATGTCAAATTGTGACTGTTGTTTGTAGCACAATAATTTGAAACAGAACATGGTAAAATTCAACCACAACAACAACAACCCAGTAAAATCTCACAAGTGGAGTCTGGGGAGGGTAGTGAGTATGCAGACCTTACCCCTACCCCGAGGGAGTAGAGAGGTTGTTTCCGAAAGACCATCGGCTCAAGAAGACGAAAAGAAACAAATACATCAATACCATCATTCGAAAACATAAAAATAACAACAGCGACATAAGAACCAGAAAATAGATGAAAAGCAATAACAATAACAATTAAATAAGGCACTATACTATGGAAAACCGAAGAATAGTGTGAACACAACATTAACCACTAGCAATCTAAGACGAACCCCTATCAGGCTAGCCTCACACCCGCTACGAAGTAGAAATTGCTCAACTACCTCCTAGCTCTACAACCCTAATGCTCAACATCCACACCTTATTCCTATCAAAGGTCATGTCCTCGAAAATATGAAAGCCACGCCATGTTCACCTATCCCCAATATTTCTTCGGTTTCCTTTTACCTCTTCTTGTACTCGCCAAAGCTAACCGCTCACACCTTCTTATCGGGGCATCTGGGCTTTTCCTCTGCACGTGCCCGAACCATCTGAGCCTCGCTTCCCGCATCTTGTCATCCATAGGAGCCACACTCACCTTCTCCCGAATAGCTTCATTCCTAATCTTATCCATTCTAGTGTGCCCGCATATCCACCTCAACATTCTCATTTCTGCTACTTTCATCTTCCGAATAAAATTCAACCATAAGAAGAAATGATAAAGCATTTTTATGCTTTTATCAAACAAAACAGTAACTATTGGAAAAAAAAGAAGTTTGCATATGTGCAGTAGATAGAAAGGGGGGGCTACTATACCTTTAGTAGATTAATATAAGTGGTAGTACTACTACTAACTTAAAGAACATTTTGGCAATGTTTGTGACTTGTCAGATTGAAACTAACTGTGATATAGTTTAGGTAGAAACAATTTTCTGAAAATCTTTTGCCCATATTCAGTTTTTCCCAAAGGACATAACGAGATTGTTTTGTGCGTAAATGGTGAATTTTTGCTGTCACTCTGAGAACTATAGTCCCACCTTCTTGTTAGGTCTATTTCCACATTTATTATTCAGATGCCTATATACCCTTCTTGATTTAGCCACACAAATGGTAATCCCAATTATACATTATAATTATAAGTTTCTTTTCTTTTTCTACGTAAATTAAGAAGAAGTAATTAGAAAATATATGTGCCTTTTGAAATAAGAGGTTTATTGTTTATTGTCACTTTTCAAAAGAAAACTGGATACTCGTTGAATTTGTTTTCTGTTCTCGTGTCCAATTAAATAAAGGATGTCCTATTCTACTACTTTTCCTGCTAAATACTGTATGCATTAGCATCCTAAGTATTAAGTTTAAAATAAGTAAAGTTATTCTGGTATATACTATATTTTGCTAGAGGTAGTCAAAACTATTTCCGTTTTTGAGGAAAGCTATTTTTCTGCTTCTCAAAAGTTACTTTTGTTTCTTCCCAAAAGTACTCCCTTCCCCTCCTCCCAGAAAAAGAAAAGCTTGGCCAAACACCTAAGTTGAGAAAAAAAGTACGCTTGGGAAAATAAAAATATTTTTGGCCATCGGAGAAGCTTGACCGATCAGGCTATTAATCTGCATTGTCTAGAAGTTTTATTGAAATTATGTGAAATATGAATATTGAAGTTAAAGATCTTCCTTAAACCAGTTTTGGATATGAAGGTTAACGTATGAATATTCTTTTTTCTCTAGTAAAAGGGACTTTCCCATTCCATAATAAGGTATGGAAGATTTGACTCCATTGATGTGGACTTGGATGTTTGTCTTTAGCTGGCTTTTGGGGTCACAATTGAAAAAAGATGTTAAATTGTCTTGTTGTGACTTGTGAGAGTGTGACTCTTACAAAGGAGAGTTTGAAAATCTTAACCTTAATCTTTTCAAGGGACCACAAAGGATTGGCAAAGCCAAGTTTATTGCTGCTGCCCATAACTTGCATCATCACTCTTTGCTGGTTAAAAGTCAATGTAATGTTTGAAAAAAGGTGTAAACTACCATTCTTTTAGCTTTGTATATCAATTATCATAGAGCATACTTTCAAGTTTTTACTTGTGCTATTGAAGTTGACTTCTTGCTCTTATTTGAACTTGGAGTAATAGGATAAAAGACTAGGTCAAATATCTCTCACTCAGATATTGGAGTTTCTTACTACGGATTCGCCTGACTTCGACCCAAAAGTTAGGTTACGAGGTGAACGGTTGCGGACCAATTATGGCATTGGCTTGGAAACAAAACGAGACTTGCTTTGGTACCACTCAGTCACATGATTAATTTCGATATGATCAAAAGTTAACTCATGAGATAAAGAGTCGGACAGCTTATAAGCTGTCCAAACCTCCATTTTCTGTCCAATATGAAACTCTTGGATACTTAGCCCACTTGGCTGAAGTCCCACCCTATATGGCGATTAGGCTTTCTTTCACCCTTTTGCTCAAATTGAATAGCGTGCTTTAGATACAGGGGCAGAGCTAGAATATAAGTTATGGGTTTGGTCTAATTCAGTAGTTTTTAGTCAAACTCTAGTCATTGGATTTATCCACCAAGGGATTCGTGAAATTTTTATGGATTGCGTTGGAGTATCCATTGAATATATACAAATTATTAATTCAGAAACCAAAAATTTAAAAGAACTAGCTAGAATCTTAAACGCAAAAACTTTAAATTCTGGTTCTGCATCTGTCAGACGGTTGTTATTTGGAACTGGCCTTGTGCTAACACCTACTTATAAATTGCTTGGTTAAAGATGTAATTATAAAAATATATAGGGATGTATTCAAGAAAAAGAAAAAGAAAAGAGGACTAAAATATACGAAGAACACAAGTCCTAGTGGGATAAATCATACAAAAAGGAGTAGTTTTGGGCGGAACAAGAAGCCAGCAGAGGGCATGTGCAAAGGAGATTAGGATCTGGGACCAGATGACTTAAAAAGGATACCCTACACTAGTCCCCTATATGAGTAATTGGTTTTTCGCAATCCCATAATTTTAGCCTTATATGACCTACTTTTTGCTCTATAATAATAAAGACATGATTTTGGGACACATCTTTCCATTTCTCTCCTGGTGTGAAATTGGTTTACTGTTTCTCCTAAAGCCGGCAGACTATGTGCTGCTTCTTTCTTCTTACACCACTCAGTAATTTCACCGTTATGTATATTTGTTTTACTTCCAAACCGTGAAACTCCTACGAAAATGTAGGGTAAGACTGCATGAAATAGACCCTTGTGGTCCGATTCTTTTCCGGATCCCGCACATAGGAGGAGCTTAGTGCACCGGGTTGCACTTTTAAGCTGATGGTCTATCGGAAACAACTTATCTATCCATCTAGGGTAGGGATAAGGTCTGCGTACACACTACCCTCTCCAGACCCCACGTGTGGAATTCAACTGGGTTACGTTGTTGCGGTTTGTATATTTGTTTACCTTTGAAACTTTTGTTTTTTATTCTTGCTGGTTTTTATAGTGGCCAATATTGTAGCTTGTGTTATAAAATAAAGACTGCAAAGTAAAGACAAGTATAGAGAGAAGTTGATATATTATTCAACTTCAAACTAATGTACATAATGAACTGAAATCTCCTCTATTTATAGAAGAAAGGAAGATGTTGTGTAAGCTGCTATTGTACCAGATATAGATAATAACCGGAGTAATGTTTATCCATAATGGAGTACCGAAAGGATTGTACCAGGTATGGATAATCTTCTACCAGTGGTAATTTTTGTCCATAACGGAGTACCGAAAGGATAAGCTTATTGTACCAGGTACGGATAATCTTCAACTGGGAGTAATGTTTATCCATAACGGAGTATTGAAAGGATAAACTTATTGTACCAGGTATGGATAATCTTCTACCGGGGGTAATATTTATTCATAACAGAGTACCGGAGTGATAAGCTTCTTCAGGAGGCTTATTTCCAATAGAGTACTAAATAGATAAACATATTTATGGCGGGGTCCCATATGGATAAGCTTCTTCAGGAAGCTTATTTACAACGGAGTACTAAATGAACATCCATAATATAATATATTTATAACACTCCCCCTTGGATGTTCATTAAAAGATAATGTGCCTCATTAAAACCTTACTAGGAAAAATCCGTGGGAAAAAAGTCCCAGTGAAGGAAAAAAGTACACATATTTAGTAATACGCATAACTAGTTGTCTCATTAAAAATCTTATAAGGAAAACCCTGTGGGAAAAACCTTAGTAAGAGAAAAATAGTACAACGTGTATTTTACCTTGATAAAAACCTTGTTTCAAATATTTGAGTCTCCGCATTCCAATCTTGTATACCATCTTCTCCAAAGTTGAAGTTAGCAAAAATTTAGTGAATAAATCTGTTGGATTGTCACTTGAACGGATTTTTTGCACATCAATGTCACCATTTTTTTTGAAGATCGTGTGTGTAGAATAATTCTGGTGAAACGTGCTTCGTTCTATCTCTTTTATAAGTCCTCCCTTTAATTGGGCTATGCATGCAGCATTGTCTTCGTATAAAATTGTGGATCTTTTCACATTCCAAACCATATTTTTCTTGAATAAAATGAATCACTGATCTCAACCATACGCATTCCCTACATGCTTTATGAATAGCTATTATCTCAGCATGATTTGAAGAAGTAGCAACAATAGATTGCTTTGTAGAGCGCCATGATATGACAGTACCCCCATATATCAACACGTACCCGGTTTGAGATCGAGCTTTATGTGTATCAGATAAATAACATGCATCTGCATAACCAACAAGATTTGCACTACCTTTGTTAGCATAAAATAAACTCATATCAAGAATTTCCTTTAAATATCGCAATATATGCTTAATCTCGTTCCAATGTCTCCCTGTAGGAGAAGAGCTATATCTTGCTAGTAAATTAATAGAAAATGTTATGTCAGGCCTTGTAGAATTAGTAAGATACATAAGTTCACTAATTGCACTAAGATAAGGTATTTCAGGACCAAGGAGTTCCTCGTCCTCTTCTAGAGGTCGGAATAGATCCTTATTCACTTCAAGTGATCGAACAACCATTGGTGTACTTAATGGGTGCTCTTTGTCCATGTAAAAGCGTTTTAAGACTCTTTCTGTACACGCAAATTGATGGATAAAGATCTCGTCTTCTAAATGTTCAATTTGCATACCAAGACAAAGTTTTATCTTTCCAATATCTTTCATCTCAAATTCTTTCTTAAGATATTCAATTACCTTTTGGAGCTCTTCTGGAGTACCAACAAGATTTATGTCATCAACATAAACTGCAATTATAATAAATTCTGATGTCATTTTCTTTATAAAAATACATGGACAAATAACATCATTTATGCAACCCTCTTTCAGCAAATATTCACTAAGGCGATTATACCCACAGCACCCAGATTGCTTTAAACTAGAGCTGTTGAAAATCGGACCAAAACCGTTATCCAAATCGAACCGATGTCTTATTGGTATCGGATTATCGGGATTATGGATGGGGGACGGATTGAGATTTTATAATTAACGGCTTAACGATTGAGGCGCATTACTCAATTTTCTTAGCGGGTAAACCGTTAACCGTTAAAAATATTATATTTACACTTTTACCCCTATATATATAAAGTACCATTGTTTATCTGTCTTTCATTCCCATTGTTGTTTGTATATTACTATTCTTTTTCCAACTTCTTGATTCAATTACAGGTGGCTTTTGATTGATTATGAACGAATGTCCTTTTGAAAGTTTGACTGGTTATTGAACGAATGTGCTTTTCTGATTTTACAAATTTGGTTAATATGTGTAATGACAGTATGTGTAGTCTTTGTATTGATTGAACGATTGTTCAAAAACAAGTAGTTGGTTTAGCCGATAAGATGCCCGATAACAGCCTGATAATTGTTAATCTGATACCAGTGCGTTCTTTGACTTATTGGATGGCTAGCAGATTATTACATTTATAATCCAATAACCGTTAAGCCAAATCGTTAAGTATAATTATCTACACGATCCGCCCGATAAGCACCCCTACTTTAAACCGTACAAAGATCTTTGTAATCTGATTGAATACATCTCCTGAGATTTTGAATTTGCTTCAGGCATTTTAAATCCTTCAGGGATTTTCATATAAATTTCATTATCAAGTGAACGGTACAGATAAGCTATAACTACATCCATTAGATGTATTTCAAGCTTTTCAATTAGTGCTAAACTGATGAGATATCGAAATGTTATGGCATCTATAACAGGTGAATATGTTTCATCAAAATCGACTCAGGTCGTTGTGAAAATCCTTGTGCAACAAGGCGGGCTTTGTATCTTTCAATTTTATTTTTATCATTCCTTTTTCGCACAAACACCCATTTATGACCAACTGGTTTTGTACCAGCAGGCGTTTGGACTATTGATCCAAAGACCTCTCTTTTAGCAAGTGCGTTCAATTCTAATTGAATTACCTCTTGCCATTTGGACAATAAGATCTTTGTCGACATTCTTCGACAGATTGGGGTTCAAGATCCTCACTATCTTGCATAATATTAAGTGTAACATTATATGCAAAAATATTATCCACCACTATTTCATATCGATTTAAATTAATCCCATCACCGGTAGAACTTATTAAAAGTTCCTCACTCACTTGAGCTTCGGGTTCATTGATTTCTTTAGGAATCTCAGAACTAATCAGCTCTTGGGTATCTTCAGGAGATCCCTTCATAGTATCATTTTGATCATTTGTCGATTTTCTTTTTCGAGGATTTCGATCCTTAGAACCCAAAGGCCTACCACGCTTCAGGCGTGCTTTAGGTTCATTAGCTCTCATGCTAGTAGATGGTCCTGCTGGGACATCAATTCGGATAGGCACATTCTCTGTAGGGATATGTGACTTAGTTATCTTTTTCAAATCAGTAAATGCGTCTGGCATTTGATTTGCTATATTTTTTTAATGGATGATCTTTTGGACCTCCTGATTCATATAGGGGTACGTGGATCAAAATGAGATAATGATGAAACTTTCCACACAATTTCTCTTTTGATTTCCTTTTTCTTTGCTCCTAATTGTGGAAAATTTGTTTCATCAAACCGATAATCTGCAAATCGAGCAGTAAATAATTCTCCTGTCAATGGTTAAAGATAGCGAATAATAGAGAGTGATTCAATCACAATATATATTCCTATCCTTCTATGTGGTCCTATCTTACTACGTTGTGGTGGTGCTAGTGGCACATATACAGCACATTCAAAAATTCGTAGATGAGCAATATTTGGTTCATGACCAAAAATTAATTGTGACGGAGAATATTTATTATAATGTGTCGATCTGAGACAGATAAGTGATGCTGCATGCAAGATAGCATGGCCCCAAACAGTAGTGGGCAATTTTGTCATAAGTAGTGGTCTTGTTATCAATTGCAGGCGTTTAATAAATGACTCCGCAAGGCCATTTTGAGTATGAACATAAGCTACAGGATGTTCAATTTTTATCCCAACTGATAGACAATATTCATCAAAAGCTTGAGATGAGAATTCTCCAGCATTAAAAAGGCGAATAGCCTTTATAGGATAATCTGGGAATTGTGTCCTTAATCGAATTATTTGGGCTAAGCTTTGCAAACGCCAGGTTGCGAGATGATAGTAGGCACACATGAGAACATCTTGAAGATGCATCTATTAGGACCATTAAATATCTAAACAGCCCACTTGATGGGTGAATAGGTCCACATATACCCCCATGTATACGTTCTAAAAAGGCAGGGGATTCAATGCCAACTTTCATTAGTGATGGTCTAGTGATCATTTTGCCTTGATAACAAGCATCACAAGAAAATTCATTATTTGTAAGAATCTTCAGGTTCTTTAATAGATGCCCACTCGATTTTCAGTAATTCGTCTTATCATTATTGATCCAAGATGGCCCAAATGCCCATGCCAAAGCACAAAAATATTTGAATCAGTAAACTTCTGGTTTACGATACAGTGTGCTTCAACTGTACTAATCTTTGAATAGTATAAGCCAGAAGATAAAGTTAGTAACTTTTGTATAATGCACTTCTGGCCAGAAACATTCTTCGTAATACAAAGATATTCCATATTCATTTCATCTATCGTCTCAACATGATACCCATTTCGACGGATATCTATAAAACTCAACAAGTTTCTTCGGGACTTGGAGGAGAATAATGCATTGTCTATAATAAGTTTTGTACCCTTAGACAGAAATATAGTGGCTCTTCTAGAGCCTTCAATCATATTTACCAAAAATTGTTGAAATAATTGTTTTTTCATATGCAAATAAGAAAAGTATTTCTGATCTTTGAATATGACATGAGTTGTTCCACTATCAATGACACAAAATATCTTCATGATTGGTCTTTGATCCAAACATAATTTGAGGATTATCCATATTCTTCAAAATGACATAAACAAAATAAATATGATAGTAAACATCATTATCAAAGCACAACTTTTATTTATATACAACAATTACATAACCATACTATCTACTACAAACAACAAAAATTAAAATATTTACATTTCTATAGATTCATCACCGATCATATGACTTGTTTCTCCTTTCGAGACTACAAAGTAATCAGCTACATCTAAATGCATGAAGTCTAAATTATCTTCAGAAATAAAATTTGCTTCATCCTTTTCTCTGTCTTCTTCAGAGAGGCTTGATAAAGCTCAACCAGGTGCGTTGGCATACGACATGTACGTGACCAGTGCCATTTTCCTCCACATCTATAGCATGCATTTTCTGCATTTGTTGCTTGCACCGCTTCATGCTTTTGTTCCTTCGTTTTCCACCGCTGGTGGTGAGAAGGGGTTCTTTGGGGCATTATTATTACCATGATTAGAGTTTCTTCCCCCACCACGGCCATGAACACGATTGGGGCCACGACCTCTTCCACGCTTAGCTTGATGGAAGTTCGTCTCATTCACTTCAGGGAATGGATAAGAACCAGTAGGTCGGCTTTCATTGTTTTTCATTAATAGCCCATTATGTTGCTCGGCTATAAGAAGATGTGAGATAAGTTCAGAATACTTCTTGAATCCCATCTCTCGATATTGTTGCTGCAGGAGTATATTCGAGGCATGAAAAGTGGTGAAAGTTTTCTCCAACATATCATGATCAGTAATATTATCACCGCATAATTTCAATTGAGAAATAATTATGAACATAGCAGGATTATACTCACTAATAGATTTAAAATCTTGTAGCCTTAGATGAGTCCAATCATAATGTTCCTGTGGAAGAACGACCATCTTCAGGTTGTCATATCTATCTTTCAAATTATTCCACAGTATGACTAGATCTTTAACAGTGAGATATTCCATTTTCATGCCTTCATCAAGGTGATGGCGTAAGAATATCATTGCTTTGGCACGGTCTTGGTTTGATGCTTGATTTTTGTCCTTGATGGTGTTTGCCGATCCATCACATCAAGATGAATTTCAGCATCAAGCACCCAAGACATGTAGCTTTTGCCCGATATATCCAGGGCTACAAATTCAAGTTTAGAAAGATTTGGCATTTTTTAGAAGAAAAAAAATTCGTACCTCTGATACTTTCAAAGTATTTGCTCGAGATGGCAAAGTCTCGTGATGATAAAGTGTTATAAAATAAAGACTGTAAAGTAAAGACAAGTATAGAGAGTAACTGATATATTATGCAACTTCAAACTAATATACATAATAAACTGAAATCTCCTCTATTTATAGAAGAAAGGAAGTTGTTGTCTGCTACTGCAAGCTGCTGTGTAAGTTGTTACTGTACCAGATATAGATAATCTTCTATCGAGGGTAATGTTTATTCATAACGGAGTAGCGAAAGGATAAGCTTATTATACCGGGTATGGATAATCTTCTGCCGGTGATAATGTTTATTCCTAACGGAGTACCGAAAGGATAAGCTTATTATTGTACCAGGTATGTATAATCTTCTATTGGGGTAATATTTATGCATAACGGAGTACCGAAGTGATAAGCTTCTTTAGGAGGCTTATTTCCAATAAAGTACTAAATAGATAAATATATTTACGGTGGAGTCCCATATGGATAAGCTTTTTCAGGAAGCTTATTTACAACGGAATACTAAATAAATATTTATAATATAATATATTTATAACAGCTTATGCTATATAGTGCAGTAATCATATGTACTATTATTACCTAATGATGTACCATTGGCACTAACTTTTCAAGAATTGGCATTTATAGTTTGTTGAATGGAAGATTAATTTTCAACAAGTCAGGCTGACTATTTAGTTGTGGAGACTTTTTTGAAGGTGTCATCCGACATCGTTTTGCATGTGTGTAAATGTATATATTTTAAAAAATAATATGTAAATATTTAACAGGCCAAATACTAAGGTTAATGCCAATTTGAGATAGGCGGTAAAGCTTTACAACAACCATAACAACCAAGTAAAATCCTACAGGTGAGGTTTGGGGAGGATAGTGTGTATGCAGACCTTACCCCTACTCTGATGGGGCAAAGAGGTGGTTTCTGATAGACCCTCAGCTCAAGAAGACGGAAAAAAGAAAAGAGAAGAGACAATATATCAGTTTTGTCAACAGATAACGATAGAAATAATAACATCATAAAAACCAAAAAATAGATGACATGCAATAACAATAACCAGTAATTAAGGCCCGTTGCTATAAAAAACAGAAGGATAGTGTAAACACAACATTAACCATTAGCCGTCTAAGATCAACCCTATTAAACTAGCCTCACCCCCAATTCGAAGTAAAAAAAAGTTCGACTACCTCTTAGCCTACAACCCTAATGCTCGACCTCCACACCTTCCTATCAAAGGCCATGTCTTCGAAAATCTGCAGTCGTACTATGTCCTGGCTGATCACCTCTTTTCAATACTTCTTAGGCTGTAAAGCTTTAAACCAACATAAATTGTAAAGGCATGCGTGTACAGGCCGAGATGAGACAATAGGTCGAGACTAACAATAAAGATATACCCAATATATTTTTACAAGTAGAGTCTTGGAAATGTAATGTGTACACAGAACTTACTCCTATTTAGTGCAGGAAAAAGGCTATTTTCGGTAGACCATCGGGTTAGGTAACCGCAGTATCAGCGGTACAGAATTGAGACCGCTTGTATAAATTCTACGTAAGTAACCACGGACTAAGAAAAACTGGAAACGCTGCAAAGACCAAGCCTCCAATTATGACCAATTTAGAAAGACAAATTTAGTCAAGGAAACTTTGTTTTAAAATGTGTCTCTTATGTCAGCAATAAGTGATCCAAGAAAGCCTCTCATTAATAATGTCATATATAGCACCACTGCCTACACTTTATGAAGCTATTACTGACTCACTGCCTGTTTTATGTTGCTCAATCTTGTTATCTTGTTAAGTATTTTGCAGAGTCAAATAGATTTGCAGACAAGTCTGAACTTCAATTCCAGTGACAAAATGCCTTTTGACAAATCTATTCTCACTAAATTTGTCATTACATAAATATGAACAGAATCCCATATTATCCACTATTTGGAATTTTCTTGCATGTGATAATGATTTACTAAGACTGTTTCATCTCATCCTCTAAGATTACAATATTAAATAAAACCTATTCCTTACAAGAATGAACTCTATATATCCATAATCCAATGAATGTCCACTTTTGACATGGATGTGGTAAAAAGAAAGTGAAGAGTGTAAAAATTGAAGTGTGGTACAACAACAACAACCCATGAAATCTCAAAAGTGGGGTCTGAGAAGGATGATGCGTACACATGTCTTACTCCTACCCTGAAAAAGTATAGAGATTGTTCCGATGGAGTCTCAGCTCAAAACAGATAAAAATTGGAGTGTTGTACAACAACATGAGCAGCAACCCAGTAAAATCTCACAGTGGGGTCTGGGAAGGATAGTGTGTACACAGGTCTTACCCTACCCTGGAAAAGTAGAGAATTTATTTCCGGTAGACCCTCGGCTCAAAACAGATAAAAATTATAGTGTGGTAATTGGTAGTAATAATAAGCACAAAATGCAAGGGGAATGGTTGGCATTTGCTGGCTGGCTGTTGCACAAATATTGTTGAACATATGATTTTCTTGCAATCACCATGTTGTACCAAATATCAATTGCAAGTGGCCAAAAAACTCATTTCTCTCTCTCTCCCCCCTCCCCTACCCCATGACTAAGCCAACTGGCAAGTTTTGATCCTTCACAAAATTGAGAAAAAAAATAAGGCCAAAGGATAAAGCAAAGGACAAAGCTAGTCTACTATTGAGTGTGTTAAGTTTGGTTTTATATACCTTACTCTTCTTCTCTTTCCCACTTATATATACAGAACCAATAAACAGAATCCAACCCATATTAATCTTTACTACTTCTTCCTCTATTAAAAACCAAACCCTTCATATATTTTTCCTCTACTTTCAAGAAACACCAAGTGACTTAGCCCACAATTAAGGCTGCATTTTCACTTTTTTAAGTATGAATATCTCAGCTTCTGAATGTAGTAGTGGATGTGAATCTGGATGGACAATGTACTTAGATCAACTCTCAAATTCTGAAGATCAATATAACAGAAGAAATATTGATTATGGTATATATAGTAAGAGTAAAACAGAATATGTAGATGAATATCAAGAAGATGAAGATATGTCAATGGTTTCTGATGCTTCTTCTGGTCCACCACATTTTCATGAAGATTATTGCTTTGATCAAAATGGATACATCTTCTATCCTTCAGCTTCTGAAAATACAAAGGAAACAAAGGAGAAAAGGAAAATAAAAGAGCAAAAGGTCAAAAAACAGAATCTTTATCTTGATGATACTGCTAGTTCTCCATTCTCTAGTTTCCCTAAGGTATGTTCAGTCCAACCCCAATTTAATTTCTTAATCTTAATATATAATAGATGTTACTTTATTTCACTTTGATATATACCCTTTTTGTGTTACAGGATAACAGAGAATATAATGATAGAACTTCTATGGAGATGGTAGCTGACTTCTCTGAAACACATTCTAAGGTACTTTTTATTGTCATTCTTGGATTATTTGAAGGTGAGTCTTGGCGCAACCGGTAAAGTTGCTACCATGTGATCAGGAGTTTACGGGTTCGAGTCATGAAAACAGTCTCTTGTAGAAATGCAGGGTAAGACTGCGTACAATAGATCCTTGTGGTCCGGCCCTTCCCTGAACCCTGCGCATAGAGGGAATTTAGTGCACCAAGCTGCCTTTTATTCTTGGATTATTTCTTCTGATGTCTTTTTTATTTAAGTATAGAATTGAAAATGAGAATTGTGTTATTCATTTCAGGGTAAATCTGTTTTAGGGAAGCACTTTGGTTTCTTGAAAACATCTGTGAGTGGAAGAACTTCATCAGAAAAATCTAGTGAGTAAACAGAAGCTGTATTACATTTCTTTTTAACTGCTGCTAAAATTATGGAGCAAAAGGACTGGTTTGTTCTTGATAGAATAACAACAACTTACATCTTAGACGTAATCTCAAACAAGTTGAAGTCGGCTATATGAATTCTTATTATTTATGTTGTTTCGTTTAAGCCGATCAATCGAGTATTATAAATGTTAGTTTCATTTGCGCTAGAAGTTCTCCATATTATCTACTGAAATATAAGTTTCTGACATGATTAAAAGACTTGGTAAGAATTGGAACTAAATTAAATGTACTAACATGACCAAGCTTAATCCCAACTAATTATTATGCCATATTTTTCTTTAGATGTTATTCAAAAATTAATTAGTTTGGCTTTTTGTTTTTGGCAGGTGGTTTGAAAGGAAGGAAGAGGCAATAAGAATTGGCAATTGAAGAGAGAAAAGAAGATTGTTGTTTGAGGGGTGAATAGGGAGCATAAAAAGGGAAAAAGGCTTTAGATTTCTGAGGATCTTGTTTTTATCCTACTTTCTCCTCTTTCTTTTTAATCTTTTATTAATCCTCCTTCCAGTTATTGTTCCTGTCTATGTAGTGGGAAACAACTTTAAAACATAAATGTCAAAAAAGGAAGAGAGAAAACTGTCTTTTATTTTATTATCTCCCTCCCACACCAAACACAATTCAGGAGAATAATGATAATAACAATAATATTAAGTCCATGTTCTTCACTTCAAAATAGTTCTTTACAGCTTTACACTATCTCATATTCTCTTATTCTTCAACAGTTAATTTAGCTTTAAAAATGTGTGAGAAAGAATCTCCCAACAAAAAAAGATAAATGGAATGGAACTACAGTCAAACCTCTCTATAACAACCTCGTTTGTTTTTTGACTGTTGTAGTGAAGTGCCGTTGTAGAGGACATATATTATAACATAACATAAGAATTGGTTTCGAAAAAAACTTGACTTTTATAGTGAATGGTTGTAACTTGTAACATAGAAATGTTATTTTCAGTAGCGAAGTTAGAAATTTCCCTAAAGGTGTTCAAATTTAAAAGAAGCGGAAAAAAAATCACAATAAAGGGTGTTCAATATGTGTTATATGCCTATAAAACATAATATTTTACCTATGTACATCGTGTAATTTTTCAATGAAGGGTGGTCAATTGACCACTCTTAAGTGAATATAGCTTCGTCACTAGTTATTATAGAGAGATCCGACTGTATTATATATTCTACTTTTAGATAATGTGGCAAAGATACAATTAATTATAGTGGTGTGAGAAATAATAAATTGTTGTAACATTGAGAATTGCCAGCCTAGCTGATTGAGTTGGTTCAATCTGGTAATGTAATATACTCAAAACTAGAACAAGACATTGTGAATAATGAAGATTGATCCCTTTCAAGTTTCATTTTCTACCAAAAGGGACCAAAAAGGCACAACCCCACCTAGTTCTATGACAGCTATCTACTAAAAATATGATCCATGTATAATATTCAGGGTGCAATTATTGGTTTTATTTTTAATTTTTTTTTTTTTAACCTCCCAAAATCTTTGATTCTAAGAATTGCCACCCATATCTTGGAGCATGACATAGATTTCAAGAAAAAGACAAGACCTCCAGCTATGTGTCCTGAGTGCTGACAATTTCCTTTCTTGGTACACTAATAATTGTTAAATGATAGTATTATACAGTAAATTTTCAACAAGTTTGAAATTATTGATGAGGATGTTATGTTGGAGTAGTATTCAAAGTAGAATGAAAGAATTAATGGAAGGTTGTTAAAGCAGGAAATAATGCAATTTATAACATTAGTACTCTTTTCTTTCAATAATTATTGATCTTGTATATGTGTTATATCTTCATCCAACAAAATGTACTTGTTACACAATTGCCACATGTTCAATACAAAACAAAAACCATAAATGAGAAAGACCAGATGTCACCTTTCATTTGTAGGTAGATATTCTTGCAGTTTTGCATGTGATTGAAGGTGCCCTTTGTCTCTGCTAATTTAATGTGCAGCTTAGGTTTCTAAAATATTATGTAATACCCTAATATCATGCTTTAGAATACTTTAATATACCTCAAAACTCTTTAATATAGTGATAGTTGTGGTTTTTATTATTAAGTGATCGAATATATCTCAGCAAAGTCATATCAAAACTTGACTTATTTGGTCATACACTAGCACTAATTAATTATAATAAGAGTGTAATTTATATATAGTTTTACTAAAAATATTTTTATTATTATTTCGATCATATTCTTCAAAAAGTAAATACCCCTTTGGAGTTGAAAGATAGTAACCTTTTTACTAATTATCAACTAGTGGAATTAATTAATAACTTGAAAAATGAGCCAACAACCTGCTATAATAAATTAAATTATACTAATAATATAAAATATTGTTGGTGTATATCAAATAAATCCTTATAATTATTATTTTTTGTCAACTTGAGTTGAGTTATAGTTAGACGAAATACAATGTCAATAAAAGCTATGTCGAAATTTTTTGATATAATGAATTTTGAGCTTATATATTGTCTTTTTATGTAGAATGAACATATCAATTAGCAATAATTGTGGAGAGGTTGCATGCTTGCATAGTTATATTAGATGAGGAGTAGCTGTCAACTTGATTTCAATAATAGAACTTGTGGTGCAGATTCTTTATTACCAAAATTTTGTTGCTTTCTTTATTAACTTGTTCCGTTTTAAGTCAAAAGCTTTCCTTAGATGCTGACACAAATGTTTGTACATATTATGTTAAAAAAAAAGAAATAATAAGAGGAAAAAAGCAATAGAGTTAGGCCTTTGCGATTGCTTACACACAATTTTTTATTGTAGAGGTAGTCAATAATTCGTGCGCACACGTGCACGTATATAGCAAAGACTCATGCAAATGTTTGAATCTTGTTAAGGATAACTACTACTTTTTCATATTAAAACAATTATTTTCACCAATCTCAATTAATAAGCACTATAACTTACTAAATGAACATTTAAAATATAAATGAGGAAGACACATAGAAATAGCTTGGACTATATAAAATATTAAAGCAGGCTAAATCATATGCCCTCTATCGAATCAGTGGCGGAGTTACCTTTATCCAAGAGTTGTCACTTGACACCTATGATACCACTTCCCAAAAAATTATTTAGGTAAAAAAATTATATACTTGTATATACTAAGTTTGCTTGTTTTTTTTGTATGTTTACTTTTTAAAATTATACTTTCTTTAGTGAAAATCCTGATTACACCAAAAATCAAAAAAATTAGTATGTGTTTAGAAGATAAGCTTGAGGAAGGACAACTAAGTAAGAGTATTTTATATATGGACAAGAGATTTCTACCCCTACCCATCCGCACTTAGAGCGGATTTTGATATTACCTGAGAGGCATCTTGTCAATATACTTTTTAATCTATATCTATTGGAGAAAAAGTCAGTTTGGTGCGTTAAGCTTTCGCTATACGTGAGGTCCAGACAAAGGCTAGACCATAAGGGTGTATTGTATGCAGTCTTACGGTGCCTATATCTACTGGAGAAAAGTTCTAATAATTTCTTGACAATGGACAAAGTTTTAATTATATCTTGTTGATGCAAAAATGTATACAATATCACTTAAATAGTAATTTTCTTGGGTAAAAAATGGTAATTCATAGTTTCAGGATGTAGACTATCAACTGATAACCTAATAGAGATGGAAGATAACTGGTGAGAGTAAGTTAAATTACACTGAGTGTCCAAGAAATTTTACACCAATATTGGACAAAATAGGGACCTCTTATTTATTACTCTATATAAGAAAGATAATTAATCTAGCTTATGTGCTCTCAAAATATCTGGTACAAGTCCCTATAGTAGCATTTCAGCCATTTCTCATGCCTATATCTTTTTATTTGTTTGTTAAATGTCACATTTGACTTTCAAAAGGAATCAAAACCTCCATACTCCACAGATAGGAGATACAAAATGGATTAAAATCCAAGAATGTTTGAGGGTTACCTTAAACATGATTTGCTAATAATCAAAGTTTCGAAAGTTTAACATCAAATCAAGAAAATGAGAGGACAAATTAAAGTCGTAGTAAGGGGAGGTGGAATAATGTTGTCAACTTGCACAGTGTTTGGAGCCATGAAAGAAGAGCACCAGGTTAATAATATGGTTGGTCCTAAACTTGCTAAGTGAAAGTGACAATTGGGACCCCATTCATGTGCTATTGATTGTTATAACAAACCTCATTTCCTCCCACATTTTTTTTTTTTAATAGTAAATGGAAAAATATATCTCAGTTTTTCCACTTCTTAATTTTGCTTATTCACCGCTGTAAAATAACACTTGTAAGAATGTTGATCTCCCTTTCATTACCATGTTTTTCTTCTTCTCTTACCAACTTCGAAATTATCTTCTCATAATACGATGAAAGTGTCGATTATGACATGACGCGATGGTTTAGTGGGCGTTTGGACATAAAAATTGTGAAATTCCGGAAAAAAAAAAAGATTTTTTTTATTGAAAATAGTATTTGAAAATTAGAGTTGTGTTTGAACATAAATACGATTTCGAGCTGTTTTTGAATTTTTGTTAGTGATTTGAAGTGAAAATATTGAAAAACAACTTTTTGGAATTGTTCAATTTACGAAAAAATCCGAAATTCAACTTGAAATGAAATTTGAAATTTCATACCCAAACACCGATTCAAGAAAAAAAGTGAAAAAATTATTATGGCCAAACGGCCCCTTAATGACTCAGAAATGGAAGACGACCAGCTCTGCTAACTATGCTAACCCCTCTTCCACCACACGAGTGGGTTAGCTTTACTTGGTACTATGGTATAGGGAGATTGTGAGCACGAAAACTAATAAAGAAAAATGAGTTTATTTTACATGTAAAGAGTTAAGACTCGTCAATTGTATTATTTATTTTCTGTATATTCTTTAGGTGTCCAAAAATATATTTTTTTTCTATCATGTTATTG
Organism: Nicotiana attenuata; assembly: GCF_001879085.1. Classification (NCBI taxonomy): domain Eukaryota; kingdom Viridiplantae; phylum Streptophyta; class Magnoliopsida; order Solanales; family Solanaceae; genus Nicotiana; species Nicotiana attenuata. The sequence continues at coordinate 107,481 of NW_017672051.1, read as the reverse complement.
TTTTCTTTCTTCTCTTTTTGGTTTCTCTTAGACCAAGGAAGGCAAGAAAAATGTTTTAAACGATTCAGAAATAGGACAGTCTCGGAATAGTAAAAACTTACAATTATAGGCAGACCCAGAGATCTGGAGCCAGAAATCTTCTAAAAGTACACCCAAAATTAAGGCTTTTACATGACAAGACACCTCAAAAATCTAGTATCCTTAACAGTAATTAGAAAATGATAGTTTGGATTACTCTTCTTTTTCTGCATCTGGACACCCATAATTCAAAGCAAAACAAACCGATCATATTCTCCACAATCAGCATCTTGCAAGCTTCAAACAATGTTCCTATAATCCATTTTGTTCAGACTCTTCAAAAGTGTCGCCACACCCGTGTCGAATCCTCCGAAAATAGTATATACTATTTTTGGAGGATTCGACACACACCGGACGACATTTTTGAAGAGGTTGAGAAACCTGGCCTATAATTCCCCCTATATTTTCTTCTCTACGTTCAATTTGGAAAAAAATTAAAAGTTTTAGGAGGCTGGAGAGACTGCATACCTCTACACTACACTTTACAATTTACATCCTATATTCCATTCCATTTCCTCTCAACCAACTCATCTCTATTTCAATTGGTTACATTTAAGAAGGGTCAAAGTAAGCATGTGCAAAAGGGAACATGAAATCACATCAATGTAATGCTTGAAATAGTAGCTAAACAATTTGGCTTTCACCCAAAAAAAAATTAAAATAAAAAAGAAACAGACCTCCACCTAAAAATTCTAATGAGAAATGACAGCTCTATTTTGAAGAGTCACGTAAGTTTTTCACTCTTCTTTATATTATATGCACATTCAATGCACTAAAAAATCATAGGAGTCTCAGGCACTAAGTTATATTCTTTAACCTAAGAGCAAAAACCGTCTTAATTATCTCAAACTAGTGAATAAACAGTAATATAAATCATGACGAAATATGAGAACTTGTCTGCTTAGCAAATCTAATCCAAAAAACTAGATTTTCAGTACACATGGCCACAAACATTGATAATAATAACTTCATCATTGGATTTTAATGATTGGACATGGACAGTTGCATTGCCCTCACGTTCCCTTAAAATATCTAAATGCACCTCAGTTGAATTAGACACCTCATTTTAATGAATTATGACCAAACAATTTCTGCTATCTGTTCTGGCCCCTGACAGCCTTACCTTCCTCACATCCTTAAACATAGTATGTAACTGACCACAGAACGAGACAAGTTCGTATCAGAAATGAGTACAGTACTGCCTGCTACTTCGTCCACAAAGGACCAGTGGAGTAACCTCACTAGCTAGCTTTAACTGATCCTTCTGCTCTTTTTAATCTTACAAAACAAATTATATTTATAGCCTGTTTGGCCAAGCTGCAAAAATGAGCATATTTTGAGAAATGCTTTTTCTCAAAAGTACTTTTGGTGAGAAGCAGATTTTTTTTTTTCTTTCTAAAGCTTGGCCAACCACTTCAACTTTTAAAAAAAATGCTTCTAAGGGTTGGAGAAGCTTGCCAAACATGCTATTATTCCACACTTGCAACACACCTCTAATCTTTTTCTTTTTCTTAAACAAAGTATGTGAAAATATGTTATAAATGGGTAATGATGAAACTCAAACTCAAGGCTTCTAAACATAGATTCACTCAAATTGCTAAAACTACATCTTCCTGGCCATACTGTAATTGTATTTTGTATTGAAGATGAGGGAAAGAGAGTGAGAGAAGGGGTGAATTTGAGGTGCAACAAGCAAGACATAGAGAATATAATTCTTTTGAAACAGATAAAATGGCATGGGATTTTAATAGGTGGGATTCCAACTAAAAAATTGACTTAACCAAAGACAACAAATACCTAGCTGCGGTGAAAATGCTTTAAGCGGCCAAAAAAATAAAACTCAGTATTTAGAACAAGCAAACTCACTTGGCTACTGTGGCCAAACCCGCATTCAGGGTGTCATAAAGCTTCAGTTGACAGCTTCAAACAATTTATATAAGATAACTCTTGTATGTAGAATGAATGACATTGAACTTCAAAATTGATTTCACAGGTAACTGGACTATCAAAAGAATACATTACACAACATGCTTTCATCACCTCTCCCCCCGAGTGACAACAAAAGAAAAATCTACCATTGCAAAGGGCTTGAATCAGCCCTCTAAAATCCCTAGTAAGATGAAACAAAAACCACCTGACACAAAACAGTTATGTCCCAAAAATATGTCTGTGAACAGGTGTAGCATCAAAACTTTTAACCACTTGAATCCAAGGTTTGTCTATGATCAAGGTAGAGGTTTTTGAAAGATGTCCAACAAATAATACAGGATCTCTGAAAGGATGAAACTCAAAATTCTTTTTACCACTAAGTTTAGTCTCCAACTCACTGACCTCTGACTTACGCTTCAAACTTCCATTCACAAGACTACTATGTAGCTTCTTCAATGATATATCTTGACCATTGGCCAAGTCAGCCTCATCATCGCCGCCTACTGGCTTCCCAAAGTCGATCAAACACATTGCCCTGTAGGATAAATATCAGCAGATGTTATTATTTTTGTGGAACTCAGAAAACTTTTATTGCCTTAGTAATTGATGTGACATCAATATTGCATGTCAATTGCAATGAAAAGGTAAGCAAAATTGTAGCATGCAACAAAATACTGGAGAAACATAGCGCCACGTCTACTTGCTGATTACTTGTGTTTCCAGCCATTCAATAAGCTTTAAGTTTAACTTGAACAAGTATTTTAGGGACATATATCCATGTCAGCCTCTTCCCCAAGAGGGTAAAAAGAAAGAAATGAACTCAGAATACCTGCCTTTCGAAAGCACAGATTACCGTTACATGCTAATAAGCCACGACATATGCAAAAAGTCAAATCTCGCATCTCAAATGAAGCCTATAAAGTGCAAGTATTTTTAGCAAATCCAGCTTGTGTTACTTTTCTCTCAGGTAAGTGTAATTCCTAATAAAACCCTCTATAGGAACTACGAAGTTACTTTGATATTTAAAAAGTAATGATCAAAGTGACCACAACTATGAATATCTGAAGTAGAAGGATCAAGTTTGTCAAAAAACAGTAAAACATACCTTGGACTATAGACGATGACAGATGAAGAATTGGAAGGTGGGAATGAAAGCCCAATCACTTCTCCAGGAAATTCTTGATATCTCCTCGGCAGGGAAAATGTATTACGATTTGACCATTCTCCCAACTGTTTAGCTTCAACATCTAAGGCATATACCTGGTTGGACGAAGTGGATACTATAAGCACATTGCTGTTTTGAGGAGTAAAACCACCTGCCATAACTGAATGACCATCCAATCTTGATATAAACCAGTGTTGCCTGCTCCATGACAAAATGCGTTCAGACCCAAAAGAAACAAGCGAGTACATAATGATGACGGAATAAGCATATCCTATCTAGAAAGTTGAGGTATCCCGTGGAAAGGAAAAGAGTTTTCAAAAATATCAAACAAAAAGGGTGAAATTTAAAGGTTTAAAGGGAAGATATACTGGACGGCAGATTAAATACATGTAGGATAGGATGTCCAATACCTCTGTATCTCTAGATTAAATATATACACATCTCCAAACCAGTTGATAGCAGCTAGCCATTGCCCATCAGTGCTGGTGAACAGTCTAGTTATGGGAGGTTCAGTCGGGGACAGTTCTTCAGCGTATTCTTTATGACGAGGTGTAAAAACATAAACTATCTCCGAGCTTCCTACATCCACCACCTAACACAAAAACTGCGATTTCAGGAACTATAAAGCTGCAAGAAGATGGCTCAGATATATTAATAGTCTAAACAAAAGTAATCAATTCGATTCCTCAGATTAATTCACAACCTAAATATCAAACAGTTCCTACAAGCAATGGTCATTGGAATGCACAGAAAGATATCGATCCGCAGAACTGCATACTCTTAGTAAAAACCATACAAAATTAAAATTTCAATCAGCTCTCACATCTGACATCCACGTGAAGATAATAGATCAACACCATAATTAAATGGAGAATATGACAAGTTCCATTAAAGAACGTGCCCTTACCCACCAACCACAGCCACCGTACCCTCCCTATTCACCAGCATCTCATGCTTGCTCCCCCTTTTCCTATCCATTTGCCCACTACTTCAGCCTCCCTCCAGTGGCAATCTCAGCGATTCAACCAAGACGTGATTCCAGATTTCCTCCATTTCATTATGCCCAATGATGCAGTTTGGTGCTAGGATGGCAAGGCAGAGGAAGCCATAATAAAGTAGGTGGAAGGGTTCAGGGATGCGGGATTCAACAACAACAAAGGAGGTTAGCTTTAAAATCATGATTTTTAACCAAAGGTTCCCAACCTTAGTAAGATCCCTATTGTCCTAAAACTTCCTAAGCATTTCTTAGTAATGCCAAAGGCTGCTGGCAAGTGAACTCACTGCAACTTACAAATGGAGTAAGATGCAAAATGCACAGTTAATTTTTTAAAAACATACAGTAGAAGATAAATAAAAAAGAAGATAAACAAAGAAGGTACTGACGTAGACCCTTCTGTCACACCCCGCTATCATCAGCCGAGAAGAATCAGCGCTGAAAACCATTGAATGCGCAAATGGCAGTTCCAAAGGGAGATGCCTTTTGTTGACTGCCCATGGACTCTTGCTGGCAGCACTTCTCTTAAGCTCAAGGAGGCTGGGTTTTACATGATCAGAATAAGCAAAAAAGGCACCAGAAGGCGAAATTGCACTGCATGTAATTTTCCTTGAAGCTTTACACTTAACTCGGGCGACCAGATCTGTCTTGGCAGCCCCAGCAGATGGACCACAGCTGTTGGACACAGCTCCATTTATTTCACGAACACACAAAATATCAATCCAGTACGACGCTTGGATTAAGAGTAACGAAGAGTGATTGAAAATCGTATTTATTGCAAGTTGTATATGTGGCCTCTGCGGTGCAGGACAAATGTCATGTGGGGAAAACTTGGTAAACTCCCTCGCAGAGTATGCAAAAAGTTTAGTATCATCACCGCCTGAGATAAGCATCGGCACGCCTAAATGTGCCCATTTATGGTAACTAGACTCAAGGGGGTTCGACCTAGATCGAGGTCTCTTTTCGTCCCGTTCAACTATGGCATCTGAAAGGAAAATGAAAAAAAATTAACGCAAAAAATGGGCAAAGTATTAACTTGATTTTCAAAGGAGAAGCAGAAAAGCACACAAATGAACTAACCTTCAGCACTGATGGGCACAGCAACAGTCAAGGCCCTCACATCATGTGTATGGGCCCTCACGTGACTAACATAAACCCATTTCTTGAGGACTCCAGAGGTTATATTTCCATCATTAGTCCCGACAAAATCCATAGAGAGCTTATAAAGTATAACCTACAGAACAGTTGCGTGTTGTTAGCAGCTACAAGAGCATGTTTCCCAGTCATTTCTAAACAGTTATAGACTACAATGTTCACAGTAAAATATCAGAAATGATATTAATTCATAATTATAGAAGCACGGTAAGACCAAGACTTTTGCAACTGAAAGAAGGTTATGCAATAGGCAATAAAGCAAATAGAAGCAACCTTTATTTCAAAATTTAATTAATTAACTCTTTTCCTTTTCTCTTCACTTTCTTTTACCTTGAAACATTTACAAAACAAATGGAGGAAAGTTATCTCAATTCTCAAATGACCTAAGACAAGTCAGAATCAATGCAAACTTCGCCAAGTATCAAACACAAAGAAACCAAATAATCCGTATAAGACATACCAAATAATTGGATTAAACTAATTATCCGAGTAGGGATAACTGGAAAAGACAGATCTAAAAAGTAAAAACATATTGCGAAAGAGAAATTATTTAGTAGTGGAATGAAGTAGACCTGTATTAAGCGGAATGGATATAGAGATTTCATATAGCCGGCCATAACTGATTAGTGATTGAAGCATGGTTACTCGAGAAACTTGAAATGATGAGAGTTTAAATGGGCAGTCAAGCCACTCAAGAATCAAACGCTTCTGACATGTTATGTTTTCAGTTTTCACAAGCCAATGACCATGTGTATTACAACTTAAGCAACCAAAGCACCACAACCTCCTCCAAACCCATTACCATTCGTCTTTGAATCCTTTACCAGCATTTGCTAAGAGGATAGTACAAAGAACAGCAAAAGAAAGCAGTCTGACAAAATCAGAGAAGCATCCCTTTCTGGGCCAGGCAAGGAAGAGTGATGTGAACGAAGACACAGCAGGACAGAAATGTAATGAGTTCCATTACATACTGAGGACATCATTCTGATGGGTTTTTTACATAACTGTCTGAGAATCCAAAGCAGTGCACTAGCATATATTGAGTTGTCATCCTCCAATGTTTGTTCTTTTTATAAGGAGAGTTGCCATCCTCTAATATTTGTTATCGTGCGACTGACGAATATCTAAATACTTAACAGCGTTTGAATTAGATAAAGGTGGTGTTGGTTTAGTTTGCATTAGATATTTTTTTTAAAACAATTCCGACTTGCTTTGGGTAACAGTTTTTAGGTTGTTTAGGGAGAAGCGACTTCGAGTTTGTTTTTGGGGAAAATATCACTAAAGCCCAAAAATTCTTTGAAGCTCTTAAATATGTGAAATGAACAAGAATAAACCGACAAAAACATCTAACGTTAATTCTTCAAATAAGAAAATCTGGTTGAAGGTGAAAATTGTTGTTGCAAAAAAGATTTATGGGGCCAAAATGCAAGTTAACAAAAGCTGAAAATTCATTTTCTGCTTTAGTAGAAAGCGGGCCCGTTGTGGGGCTACTTAAGTCCATTCCACACGCACCCACCAGTAAACAGTACTAGTAATGTTTATTTTAAAACTAGTGGTTTTCCAGAACAAACACTATCAACTGGGCTAAAAATCAAGAGGCACAGCATCACTGTATTAGTTTCTACTAGAATAGCAGGGGGACAAGCCCCTCCAACTCCAACATAAAGTGTTCATTTTGTAGGGGTTTCCGTTTATATACCTGACCATCGGAGCCAGCAGAAAACACCCTTCTATGGCTGGGAGATGCTGCTAAAGAATTAACATCACCTTTATGATTGGAAACGGCATTCACAAGAGTCCCATGCTTGGTGTCCCAGAACTGAACGCTCCCAGAACTATCAGCACTCACCAGGGTACCACATCTGGAAACAATGTGAAGTTAGAAGCGAGAAGGAAAATTGGAACATCTTACAGAAAACTCTTAAAAATGGGAAAAATGAATTTCATTTCCAATTCAATTTTCACCTCAATGCAAGTAACGACCATATGCATAGTTCATATCCACTACCCAGACCTCCAAGACCAACTGATATCCTGTAGATTTCATGAGCAAACTTGGCATCCCAGCATCTTATAAACCTACAAATAAGCAACTTTATCAGATAGTTCACTGTGTACATCCTATAAAAAATAACTTCAGCGCTCAACCTACACTTGTGTCCTTTTTGAGTTTTCAGCAGAAATCAACTAGTAAAAATTCAGCATAGATATGTTAAAAGAATAACATACCCATCACTACTCCCAGAAAATATCCTACTTGCATCAAAACTCCAAGTGACACTCAATGCACGTCCTGCCAAAAAAAAAAAAAGGAAGATAAATTTATAATTCCAAGCAACAATCGCATTTGTACTCTGACTCTTAGGGATAGCTGTCTCACCACTGACCCTTGGCAATGATCTTTTGTAAGTTAAGTTTTCGTCATCATTGACACAGTAGATTCTTACACAGCCATCATCACAAGCAAATGCTATTCGGCTATTATCACTAGCATGATCCTCGTGAAGCTCTATGGACTCATCACCATCTTCGCTTTCACTGCTCTCGCCATCACTGCTCTCGTTATTGCTGTGATTGACGTGGCCGTTCTCATAAAGCTTGGGAGACTGCTTTTGATTAAGCTGTGGATTATTGCATGGTTCCACAGCCATCTGCCATATTGAAACACCAATAGAATCTAGCGCAATCTGCAAACAGCCATAGCAACAACAACATTACTTGATCCACATCAAACAAAATACAAAACCACCATCAACGAAATAACATGTCCTACATTGGAATAAATAGTGGTTAGAATAATGATGAGCAGCACAACAAAAATGCAAAAATATCTTATCTTTCGTGGTAGTCAACTTTCACTTTGCATTCATTTCTATGTTAACAGCAAAAAATAGGTTAAAAGGTTTCATTTTTCATTGTAATTGCAAGTCTATTGAACCCTAAGCTACTTACAGGTTATCAAAACTTTTCCTTTTCTATTTTTGAATAATCGGAAATCTCCAGTAAAAAGCAATATTCAGCTCAAGACAATAAAAGCAAGGATTTTTCTTCACACACCTTCTGTCTCAAATCAAAAAGGTCCCATTCAGAAACTGATCCATCAATGCTGGAAGAAAACAACCGACCAGCAGCCGAACCACCACTCGAACCGGACCTACACCAAACCAGCGAAGAAACCCTAGAATTTGGATTCCCGTGTATTGTCTGAGCAAGCACCAATCAAATTCAAACTTTTAATTAGAACCGGGAAAGAAAACAATACATAAGCAATATATATAAGTATATATGTACGTACGAGCTGACAGTGCCAGCCGACAGAGCCAGGAGAAACGAGCCAAATCTCAAGAGAGCCGTCTTCACGAGCGGCAGCAACTTGAGAATCGTCGGCGCTGGTAGCTAAAGCTACCACCGGTGATGGCTTCCACTCAACTGAGCTGCTCCTATATACTGAGAGCATTTCCAGTCCTCAATAGTATAGCTTTATTGAAGAGTTTTTTCGGCTGATTGGTGAGTTAGAAGAAATTTTGAAGTAGAAAGGGAGAAAGAGAATAGGACATCAGCGCCGCTAGGTTTTTGCCGAGGGTTTAAGCGCCGGATCCATCTGCTACAAACAGGTCTATCAAGTTTTTCTTATTTTAAATTTTAATAATTTAGGTTCCCCTTCTCTTTTCTTTTTTTCTTCTCCCTTTTAAGTTTTAAAAGAATTGAAGGAAAAAAAAAAAGGAACTTGAAAAAGGCAAAAATATTATGTCCAAAAGGGAGCAATTTAATCTTTAAGTAGAGAAATGAATCATGCTGAGACTATTATGCAGAGATTATAGTATAAAATTAATTACCACAAAAATATAATGCAATCAAAAGTTGGGAGTTAATAATACAGATTTAATGCGGAGATTAAATCACTAAGATTCACAAACAACACCTTAGGATAAGAAATATCGGGAAAGAAAAGAAGTTGCTTTGTTTGGTTTAAAGTGGTGTTGTTTCTTTTACAGACATGTCTAAAAATATCATATAATTGCTCAATTTTTAGCTAGGATACAAGGTATGATTCAGCTTATATAAAAAATGAGATAGGTAGAGAGAGGGAATATTTATCATTGCTCATCGAGACACAACTTAATTATTCGCCAGTAAATTTTTCATCCTTCAACCATTTTAAATATCATTTTAGCCTTTAAATTTGATCTAATATAAGTGTCATTTTAGAAAATCAAGAAAGCATTAAATTTTCATTTTTTCAAATTTAGGGTAAGTTAAACCAATGGGTAACTTACAACTTATTTGGAGTGGTTGTTACCTATTGTATTTGGTATTGTTACTGTAACTATAGTATTTATTTTGATTGTTACTTAAATTTTATTTTATAATATCATAAATTCGTTGTTACATAACAACGAAAAAGTGTCACTTTATGTAACGACCGATTGGGTGTGGTAGTGTCATTACTCTTTTTTAATCGCCTTGCCTTTTCTTATTATTAAATAATTCTTTTTATACTTTACCCTACCATTTTATATAACAACTTTGCCTCATACCTTATTTTTTTTCTTTACAATATTGCAAGATTATTTTTCATACTAGTCTTAGTATGCGCGCGTCACGGGTGTACCTATTTCGATGAGTAATTTCTTTAAGAAAATTACTTAATATTAAGAGCAAGAACACATAGCCTTCGAAGATGTTAACTTCTTCTTTTTTGAATTTTTTTTTGGGAAGTTATTTTTTTTATCTTTTTTAAGTTCATTCTAGAAAATACAAACATGGTCAAGTAACTCGCGTAAGACGATATTTTCTTTCTTGCAAGCAAAATGTAAGTTTTTCTATATGAATTATTTCCGTCAGATTAAAAAAAAATACTATTATAAAAGTAGAATACAACACTTACATTTTGAACATAATACTAGTTAAATTTAAAAGTCTTAAAAATTAAAAATATAATTAAATCATAATTTTATTTAATATGAAATTAATTTTTAAATGTAAAAAGATATATCAATATTTTGTATTGGAATTTTCCTGCCTTTAATTTTAATATAATAAGATTGATAGATATATAATAATAAAAAAAGTTTGGTATTTGAAAGAAAATAATAAATTTATCGACAAAGAAAAATCATGTTAGGAGATGACTCGTAACGGTTCCAGCTGTTAGACCCTGAAACTCACCAAACCCGCATATTTCATGTAATGTTGTATATCTAAAATATCAAAATATATTGATATTTAATATTTAAATTACAAACCTAAATAACATTATTTGTGCTAAAAGTCAATATTAACTAATAGAACTAAAACTTATAATCACCTAAAAATTCTTATAAAGAAGTAGCTACAATTTATTATTGGTAATTCCAATGATATATTTTAGTATCTTATTTTTGTTTCATTTATCTAATTGGATTTTTGCCTTAACATGTATAAGTTTATAACAAAAAACTGAAGTACCTTATTTTATTCACTATAACTGAATTATAAATTAGAATGTGGTCTAATCATTTGGGAACTTATTTATAGATATTATTTTGGTTCATAATTATTTGTGGGTATTTATAAGAAAATTATTTTGTAAACTTAGTGACAGGTAAAACTATAGGTTTGGTTTATGATGTATACTACTAAACATCAATATTTTTAGACTAAAAATTAGAACTTAATTTTTATTAATAAATTTCAAATGTATGTCTACAACTTAAGTTGAAAAGGGGAAACTTTTAGCATTTAATTTTTTTTCTAAAAAGTTACTTGTTGTAAGGTGGATTGTAAATATCCTTTGAAATATTCACGCTAAAAGAGTTCTATTTTATAATTCTATCACAATAAAATAAGAATTTCTAAACCTAAAAGGGCTATGTGCACGAGACTATATTTGTAGTTGTAAAATTTATTCTCTTTCAAATAACTTTAATTAGTTAAAATTATAAATATTAATGGCTTATATTTCTATACAAAGAACAAAGACTCCTAAATCTAAAAAGAGTCCTAAGTGAATGAAACGTTCCTACTTTAATTTTTTGGGGTGTTAGTGTTCTTTTATAAATATATTGTCTTACCAGAGCTGCGAAAAGGTTTTTTTAGTGTGAGAAACTCTCACATCTCACTACACTTAGAATGGACAATACAATCAAACCACCCAATATCCGCTCCCCCCCCCCCCCCTCCGGAGAACCACCATGAATGATGACACTAACCCAGCACAATCCTATAAGGAAATGCTACTAGACAAGAAAGAAATAACTCAAACTCAGTACTACGAAAATGAGCCCGACATAACAAAAGGAGACGAAAAGGACAAGGAAAATCTTGGATCAATCACCCTCTCCCAAGATGATAAGAATCATTTATATTTGGTAGAAGAATGTCACATCACCTCCTACGATCCAAACTAATTGATCTATGGAATCCCTAATCTTGATTGACCTAGGATGAGATTTTTTATAGTCAAAGCTGGAAAAAAAAGGAGAAGATGATTAAAGCATTGCACCAAGGACCATGGTTCTTATCTGGGAACTTCCTTTCGGTCAGAAGATGGGAACCAAAATTTATCCCACAAGAGGTAACACTGTCTTTCACCGCTATATGTATACTACCAAGGGATTTTTATGACAAAGAAATACTGAAAAAGGTTGGGATAAAGTTAGGAAAACTACTCAAAATAGATACGTGCACATCGGCTACCTTAAGGGGCAGATACGTGCGAATTCGTATCCAAGTACCACTGGAAACGCCAGTAGAAACATCCATCACAACTGGGGATCGCAAACAAGCGGTGGTATATGAAGGGCAAAGTGTTATATGCACGGGATGTGAAATGATAGGACACACCCTAAAATCATGTACTCATAGTCAAAAACCTTCTACTCCCTCCCAAGACCAACCTGAATGTTCATCATCAAGAATCAACGTTGATGGGGGTATGAATGGAAAGCAGTCATCTTCCCTAGAAGAAGGAAACATGGCCACCCCCACCACAAGGTCAAACTAGATTGACATAAACAAGCAATGCCAATGCTAATGCCACCCAAACTAGGGGTATTCAGGTCAAAATGTTTGACGCAAACTCCGGTAAGTTTCTTGAAACTAAGACATTTCAATATAATCCTAAGACTAACCCCAAACAGATAATTTCATATCGCTCTACCAATATGAATCATAGTTAAAAAAGAATACCCCATCACCTTCAAGGAGCCAATCCACACAGGAATAGCCCACACAGAAAGAGCCCAACCCGAGCACAAAGCGGAAGGCGGGCTCAGCAGGGGAGCACCCAATTTTGAACAAAGTAACAGGCCCACCAAAGGATGTGGTACAGTGGATGAGGCTGCTCCGCCTTTAACCGGAGGTCTCGGTTTCGAGCCATGTACCCATGCTAAAGGCCTCGTCCTAGCGACCCTTAGAGAACACAAAACAACAGGCCCAAAAGGGAACAAGTAGGGGTCTGTCAGCTAACCAAAGAACGACCCACCCAAACCCAATAACCCCTTGCATCACAAGGATCCATACCCACTTGGAGAGCCCCATTACTAATGATGCCCCTACAGAGCTACTTCACCTCTACCAAGTAACCCTGCAGAAAAATACTCCATGGATACTCAAGTGCCTTCTGCGAAACCACCAAAACTCAGGTGATTTGATAATTTTCGTCAACTCAACCGGATATACAATTAATTCTAAATCTCTGGTATTAGACATAATTACCAAAATCCAACAAACGAGTAATGATTTGATTCCAATAACGGAGATGACTAATATCTACCCCAAAACCCATTCTAATCAATTCCAGTCCCAAAAAAAGAACACCAAAGAAACCCAAAAATGGATCAACATACCAAACTCCCAATCATCTTAACCTCCACTCCACCGCCATCGGACCACACGTCGCCATCATGGCTGGAGCTAGCACTACAGGGCCAGGGGCTGTGCTATAATTTTCATTTAGAAAATCAACCCATCATCCAAAACCTGACCCATCTAGCAAGGGTAACAATAGCGGCATTAAATATGGGTTTGGCGACCTATGGAACCCAACTCTAGCAATCGATGATTCTTCAGATTAGTCTCAACTCCATGCAAGTCACCAACGATCCCCCATCAGTACACAACCTCATGCAACAAACCTTCCACTCGATCCCGTTCTTCGCGGACCCAGCAGTAATAGACCCAGCGGCAATGCTAGAGTTCTCAGTGATCGAACAATAGCCTCAGCAAGAACATTCGTCTTCAGCACTGGAGAAGCACCAATCACCACCATTGGGGAACATCTCGATAAAGATAACAAAAGCCTTGGAGATACTGAAAGGGCAGGAAGCCAATAAAGAGATGACAACTCAAAGCTCCTATTGCCCACTGAGGACAGATTCCTTATGGCTAGAGGCAGTAAGAGAAGTATAATTCAGTGTGGACTGCAGTGAGATCCTAATCTTGCTTTGCCCCAAAAACCTTGTAGATGTGGATTGAGCCTGGGCTCTCATCAGAGCCAGGGGGTACTGAAGCCCATGATGACATTGACACCAACGATGCGACCTCAGATACCAACAACAAGGAGAAAGGAGATGGAGATGCCTGCCTAAGGAAAGGAAAAGGCACAAGCAGTGGCTCCCCAAACCAACTACAACCCTCTAATTAACTTTATCATATGAAATGTTAGAGGGGAAAACAATGTGGAGTTTAGGAGACACTGCTCAGAAATGATCAAGATTCACAAATCGGCCATGTTAGTATTGCTAGAGACCAAGATGGCAGACCATAAGAAGCTAACAGATGAGCTACAATATGACATGCATATCCAATTTCCAGTAGTGGGCCACTCTGGAGGCATTGTCATCATGTGAAAAGAAGATATCCTTTAGGTAGATGAGGTATCAGTCACACCCCAAGGTATCCGTGTAATGCTCAATGTACTACCTTCCTACCCCCCTTGGTTATTTTCTGCTATTTATGCAAGAATAATCTAGATGATAGGAAAATTCTTTGGGGGAACCTAATAGATATTTCAAATAGCATAAATGATAGTCGTCTTGTGGGTGGGAATTTTAATAAAGTGTTAAAAGCAAGAGATAAGTTTGGTGGCAACTGCATTAACACTAACAAAGCAACTTATTCTGGAATTGCATTAACCAGTGTAAATTAGTAGAGCTAGGCTACAAAGGTAGTAAATACACCTAGACTAATAAGTGATATAGGAACATAACAAGCCTAATCTTAGAAAGAATTGATAGGTTCTTTGCTAATAATGGTTGGATCTCTGAATACCCTAAAGCCTCTGTAACACACTTACCTAGGACCCACTATGATCATTGCCCCCTCCTACTTAAGTTACAGCATGACCCCCCTAATGCCAGCACCAAGCCTTTCAGATTTGAGTCCATGTGGTGAAGCCACCCTGCTTTCCCAAAACTCATTCAGGACTCTTTCCCAGCTGCCTCCGCCCTAATTCCCATTTCCCTCATCTCAAAGGTTTAGAATCAATGCTACTCATTAGAACAAACACACATTTGATAATATATTCCACAAAAAAGAGACTGCTAGCTAGGATTGTTGAAATCCAAAATTCACCAAATTACCAGTTTATTCAATTCCTTCGGAACCTAGAAAATACTTTAATTGATGAATTAGACTCAATCCTAAAAAATGAAGAGGATTTCCGAAAATTGAAATCCAGAATCAACTGGCTCACTAATGGTGATGCCAATACCATATTCTTCCACACCTCTACTTTAAATAGAAGGTGGAGAAATACGATTCTTTCCCTCAAAGATGAATCTGGTAACTGGAAACACGAGCCTCATGATATCAACGAATCCATTACTAGATTCTTTAGTGCTGTCTACATCTCTTCCCACAGACACAATCTCCCACCAATACCACTAGTCCAAAATTCCAAAGCTATGCACTGTCTACAATTCAAAAGGTTAATATAGTCGTACCTCTAAGAATAATAATAATAATAATAGTATTAAAAGAAGAAGAATTACATAAAATTACCTAGACTATATTGTTGAAGGTCTAGAATCAATGTCGATGATAAGGTAAAACATAGTATTCGGCGCTAAGAACCCTAGAACTTTTTCTTTCTTTCTCTACTTTTGTTTTTGTTTTCTTTTCTCCTGGAGTCTTTCTTCGTTCCCTTCCCCTAAGCCCTTTTCAATTTGTGGACATATTGTTTTCTAATAGGTTTCGGCCTATTTGTTTACATTCTTTCTCTTTTTTTATTAGTTTGTTCTTTTCTCTCTTTTGTTGGACTTAAATTATTTTCTAAAATATCCAATATGTCTTCATTTAAAATATTGGGTATTACAGGTAACTTTGAGAATTAAAATAATATGTTTTGAAATTAGTATTTGAATTATCCACCATGTTAATGAAACATTTACTTGTCTGATATTTAAAAATATTATCGTTTGTATAGGCTATTGTATCTAATATTGCAGAAAATGTTCATTTCAACTTTCATAGAATGTTGCTTCTATTAACCCTCAAATTCTTTTTTCCCCAAACATTAAGAGTATATTTACGGCGTTAAGCATCACTTAGAAGGAACAACCATAGATTTTTTTTTTAAAAAAAGGATTTAAGTTGGACATAAACTAGTCTTTTCAAGATTTTGAATATAGGCTTTATTTAAATAGAATGTACTGAATAATGTTAAATAATTTTTAGTTGATAAAAATATTGGTAAAAATAGCACGTGCTAGCTAATTTTCGGACTGGTAATTAAAAAATAATCAGTGTTTGCAAAGTCATTGAAAAATAGCCACTATTTTGCTACAGTACAGAAAGTTCCAGCATGATATATTGGAGATTGGTGCACCTATGTATAACTTCTAGCATTATGTTAGAACTCTAGCACACGAAAAGTTCCAACATAATATACTGAAGATTGGAGCACCTGTGTATGAACTTCCAACATATTATGCTGGAACTCCAGTATATTATGCTAGAAGCTGACATGTAAAAATTCGAACTCTAGTATATTATGCTAGAATATTTTTTGGATTTTGAACAATGTTTTCGTTCAGATTTATCTTTACATGAAAAGTGGCTAAGCTTTGATTACTTGTGACTATTTTTTAATTAACACTTGTAAATCTGGCTATTTTTGAATTTCACTCAAAACATTGTTTTCTTATCAATTTAGAACTTTAAGTCAACTAAGAAATGAGTTAATTGTAATTGAATCGGCTTAGAGTTAAACTCTTTCAATAAGCTACTCGTGTTATTATAACAGTAAAAAGTGATTATCAATACTCTTTTACCAAGCCAATCACCTACTAATTGTTTTCAGCTTCACTACTTCTGTCCAAGCAAACACATAATTGTTTACACAATTAAAAAAATCCATTATTTTTCCAGAAGGGATTTTTTCTTTTCTAACACTATATGAAACCTTATTACCAAAATTGTCTCAGTTTTGAAAATTACCCGCACTATTATTAGTGCCTTAAATTAGGGGATTAAGTTACACCATTTTTCTTTTCTCTCTACTTTTCTCTTTCAATAAGATTTCTTCTATGTAACGATTCGACCGTTCCTTTTGCTTTCTAGATCCCCATTCCCCTAAATAAGACTCCCTGCATATGCTTTTACTGTTTTATGAGTCACGAGGATGGTTATTTCGGGTTTGGAAAGGTTCGGGTTGAAATCGGAACACTTAGTCCCTTAATAATGGCTAAAAAGGGCTAAGTTTGACTCGAGTCAATATTTTGAGTAAACGACCTCGGAACCCGGATTTGATGGTCCCAATAGGTTCGTATGATGATTTTAGATTTGGGCGTATGTTCGGATCGGGTTTTGGATGACCCGAGAGCATTTCGGAGCTTAATATTGGAAGTTGGCACATTGAAGGTTTTAAATTTCTTTAAATTTGGTTTGGAGTAGGTTTTGGTGTTATCGAGGTTTGTTTGGGATTCCAAGCCTGGGAATAGTTTCGTATGGTAATTTAAGTATTCCACACAAAATTTAATGTCATTATGAGTAGTTTAAGTATGATTCGGCGCGTTCGGAGTAAGTTGGAAGAACTTGAAGTTCATAAGTTAATTCTATTGGTTTTGGGTTGTGATTCTTAGTTTTAATGTTGTTATCTGCGTTCCGAGGGTGCAAGCGAGTCAGTTTTATGTTTACAAAATTGTTGGTGTGTTTGGCGAGCCCTCGGGGGCCTCGGGCGCTAATCGGGCAATGCGCGGGTCAAGTTTGGACTTGGAGGACATGACTTTAGCAGCAGAGCTTCTGGTGCAATCGCACTTGCAAGCTCGCACCTGCGGCTAGCTCCTCGAAGGTGCAAGCACGTGGCCGCAGGAGTGGTTTTGGGAGAGTTGGTTGTGGCCCGCAGAAGCGGCCTCGCCTCTGCGAGGAAAGGGCCGCAGGTGCGAAGAGGCCGGCTAGGCTTGGGTCACAGATGCGAGAGGCGAGCCGCAGAAGCAGGGTCACAAGTGCGGTGTCCTTTCCGCAGGTGCGCCCAGGGCTGGTCTTGGTGCATTCCGCAGAAGCGGTGTCGGAGGTGCGACCTAGGTCCGCAAAAGCGGAATCGTTGGAGGCAGTGAGGTCTTTTAATATTGGGACTTAGGCCATTTTGGTTCATTTGTTTCACTTCTTGGGCGATTTTTGGAGCTTCTTAGAGAGGGGTTTTTACCTAGCTATTTAAGGAAAGTAATTTCTATCCAATGTAAGTTAAGTACATAGATTATGGGTAGATTTTAACATAAAAACTTGTGAAACTTATGGGTTTTGTTGAAAAATCTAGGTTTTGATAAAAATGAGATTTAACCATGAAAATAATTATGGAGTTGGGTGAAAATTATATATTTGAGTTCGTGAGGTTATGGGTAATATTTATCTTCAAAAATTTTCGAAATTCGGGCACGTGGGCCCGGGGGTAAATATTAGGAATCTTCCAATTTGGGTTGGGCAATTATTCTAATAGTTAAATCATGAACTTTGAACATGTATTTGATTAATTTACGTAACATTTGACTAGTTTCAGATTGTTCGGCACCGAGTTGAGGCTTTAGAACGAATTTGTGGGCCGAAAAGTGAGCTTTGAGGCGAGGCAAGTCTCTTGCCTAACCTTGTAAGAGGGAATTTACCCCATAGGTGTTTAAATACTATTTGCTTCTAATTGTGGGGGCTACGTACGCACGAGGTGACAAGAGTCCGTGTGTAGTTACTAATTATGCTTATGTCCAGGTAGCTTAGGACCCAAATCATGAAATTCTTGTAATGTTTGCACCTTACTTGTTAATTAAAGTGCCTGAATTATATTGGAACTTGATAAAAGGATTGTAAAGAAACGAATTTCACTTACTTGAGTTTTGGCGGGTGTAACGACCCGGCAGGTCATTTTGAGAATTAAAGTCCCGTTCAACGGCATAAGGTCTTAGATCAGCTTCGTATTATGATTATGACTCGCGTGTGTGGTCGATTTCGATTCCTGGATGGTTCGGGTCAATTTGGAAGAAGGATTCTTATTTTAGAAGCTTAAGCGGTAAGAGTTGACCGAAATTTGACTTTTGTGTAAACGACTTTGAGATGGGGTTTTGATGATTCCAACAGCTTCGTATGGTGATTTTAGACTTAGACGTGCGTCCGAATTTGGATTTGGAGGTCCGTAGGTTAATTTGAAGCATTCGGCGACAATTGGAAAGTTGAAGTTTTGGAAGGTTGAGAGGTTTGACCGAGAGTTGACTTTGATGATATCGGGATCGAAATGTGATTTTCGAGAGTTGTATTAGCTCTATTATGTTATTTGGGACTTGCATGCAAAATTTGACGTCATTCCGGGTTGGATGGATATGTTTCGGCACGAGTTTTGGAAGTTGGAAGATTTGAAAGTTCATAAGTTTGATTCTTGGCGCGATGTGTAGTTTTGACGTTGTTTGATGTGATTTGAGACCTCGAGCGAGTCTGTGGTATGTTATGGAACTTGTTTGTATATTTTGATGGGGTCCCGGAGGCCTCGGGCGTGTTTCGGATGGGCTATGGGCCATTTTCTCTTGTTTTGGATGGTTATTCTGATATCTGGTGTCCCCTTCTATGCGATTGCGAAGTTCAAGCCGCGTTCGTGTAGGCTGTGCTGGGACCGGCCATCTTCCTTCTTCACGTTCGCAGTGAGTGGTCCGCGATCGCGTAAGTGTATGTGTGTGTTGTCTCTCCGCGTTCGCATAGTCAGTTCCGCGTTCGCATAGCGTAGCCCCAGCTGGTTCCCTTTCACGGTTGCATTCCCTGTTTCGCGATCGCGTAGTACATTTCTTGGGGAATTAGTGCTTTCCTTCTTCGCGATGGCATGTAACCTGTCCATGATCGCGTAGTACAATTTCTTGTAGTGGACCTTTCCTTCTTCGTGATCGCAATTCCTCTATCGCGATGTACAAACACCTGGGCAGAATATAAAAGTACTCTATTTCAAGGGTTAGCCATTTTTATCATTTTTGGAGTTGTAGAGCTCAGTTTTTAGCGATTCTTCGTGGGTTTTTCAAGAAAATCATTGGGGTTAGTGTTCTTCACTCGAAATTTACTATATTCCATGATTCTATCTTTATTTTTATCTTATAATTGGTGTTTTCTGAGTTGAGGACAAAATGGGGATTTTTGAAGAAAACTTTCAAAATATAAAATGATGATTTGAAGGACGAATTGGTATCGAAATTTGATAACCTTGGTATGGTTGAACTCGTATAAATGGATGTTTGGTTTTGTGAATTTTATCAGGTTTCGAGGTGCGGGCCCGCGGCTTGACTTTTGGGTTGACTTCTTAGTTTTTGATATAGATTGAAGCTTTATTATCCGGAAAGGTCCCTTATGAGTCTTATTTATGTTTTGAAGTTATTTTGGCTAGATTTGAGCCGTCCGGAGGTTGTTTCACTCGAGAAGTTCATTTTAGAGTAACGGTCTATCTCCTTTGAGGTAAGTATCTTGCCTAACTTTGTGTTGAGGAACTACCCCTTATGACTTGAGTCCTTGGTGCTTATTATGTCATGTTAAATCCGTATACGCGAGGTGACGAGTGCGTGTCGAGCTTATTTATGGAAGGTTGACCTTTTAGGGTTCTTAGGTTCTTATGTTCATTAGATATGAAGTTGTTTTGTTATGTTAAATCCCTCATTTACTAGTTTCACCTCTACGTGTATTAATTGTAATTTATTGCTTCATGTTCCACCCTTATTGCCTATTTAACTCTTGTGTGCCTTAACAGGAGTTGTAGCCTCTTCGATTGCCATGCTATTCTTTCCTAAATGCTTATCCTTCATTGAAATTATTAATATCTCTTCTGTAGTTGTCTATCCTTAATTGAGGTCATGATTATCCTTTCCGTTGCTCATCCAATATTGCAACTGTTGTATCTCTTTCGTGATTGTTCAACCCTAAATGAAGTTAGTTATCCTTTATTATAGTTGCCTCATCCTTATTTGGAATTAATGACTCGTGTTATCTCCCTTGTCGAGCTATTCTTATTGTGACTAGTATTCTCTATTGTGTTTATTCTTTGTGAGCTCGTTCTACCGTTTCTTTGTGTTCTAAAGCCCTTGAGTTGATTTACTTATCGTATTCTCGTGTATTGTTGTTGTTGTTGTTGTTGCTGTTGTACTCAGTTTGTTGAGCCGAGGGCTATGCACAGTTGCAGTATTGAAATTGTTTAGAGGAAGTGTTGTGAAATATGGGCACATGTTGTGAAAGTCATTCTATTGTGTTGTTGTGTTTTTGGCACGCGATATTGTTAGGAGGATTTTTTCGGGTGTTTGCACGAGGATTCTGCCGTGCTATTATTACTATTGATGTTGCACATGCGGCATGACAAGGTGGGATATATCTGTGTGTTTGCGCATGTGGCGAGACAAGGTGAGAACATTACTATGCTCTGTCAGTCTATACCTATACTTGTCCAGGTTATTTAGTCCAGTAGGTGTCTTGACTATCCCTCGTCACTACTCCATTGATGTTAGTCTTGATACTTACTGGGTACCACTGTGGTGTACTCATACTACGCTTCTGCATATTTTTGTGCAAATCTAGGTATTTTGGAGTCAATCGATCGCTAGCTAGCTGTACGGATCTACTGTGGAGACTCAAGGTAAACATGTTGCTGCGTTCGCAGGCTTTAGAGTCACCCTATGATATTGTACTTGAATTGTTTTATCTCTATATCGAAACAGTTGTATTTGTAGGTTTTCTAGCAAACTCAGTAGAGCTTATGACTTGTACTACCGGTTTTGGGATTGTAATTTGTATAGAGATTTCTATTTCGTATTTGTCAGTAATTAGTTAAATATGGTCATTATTTCAGTAAACGTTAGGCTTACCTAGTCCCTATGTCTAGGTGCCATCACGACATTCTACGAAGGGAAATTTGGGTCGTGACAAGTTGGTATCAGATTTCTAGGTTCATAGGTGCTACGAGTCATAAACTAGTTTAGCAGAGTCTTGTGGATCGGTACGGAGATGCCTGTACTTATCTTCGAGAAGCTACAGAACTATTAGGACAGTTTCATTTCTTTCATTCCTATCGTGTGAGTTTGTTGATCTCGAGGTTTGAGCTTTTTATCATTCTATTCTATCACAGATGGTGAGGACACGAGATGTAGTTACTGATGATGTTGCCCCCCAGAGCAGGTATCACTAGGGGCAGAGGCAAATGACGAAGAGGAGCACGTGCCGTAAATAGGGAACCTACCAGAGCAGCAGTTGAGGAGCTTCCAGTAGCCCGGTTGGGGGACAGGTGCGCCAAAAATTGATCACGTCCAAATGCACGCCTCTAACGAGGTATGACACGTTCGTTTGCAATAATAAATCCAACAAGGAGTCGGGATCGAATCCACAGGGAACTAAGATGGGAGTTAGTAGTAGATATTCGGAGTGAGTACGTGAAGTATCTTGATTGCACTTCCACAAACAAGGTTTTGTTTTTACTTCTAAAATTAACTAAGGATTGCAAATCTAAAGGTATAAAACTAGAGATGATTGTTTTTTTAGTGTTTTTCAAAGATATAAGCCATCCATCTCGTCATCATCAAAGTTGAGCAAGACGACCTCCAACATATCACCAACATCTATCACAGCACTTGTTTCATCCACAATCACATCTGTCACCAAATCCACACGAAAGAGCACACCTCATTGCGATTGGGTTGCCTCATGGACTTACACACATGGAAAACCACTTTTTCATCACCAACCCGGAAAGTAAGTTCTTCGGCTTCAACATCACAAAGAGTCTTTCCCGTAGCAAGGAAAGTTCTACCAAGAATAATCGGCACCTCATAATCAACCTCACAATCAAGAATGATAAAATCCGCCGGGAGAATGAATTTATCAACACAAACTAAAACATCCTCAATCACTCCCAAGGGTCGCTTCATAGTTTGATCGGACATTTGCAATCTCATAGAGGTGGGCCTTGGTTTCCCAATTCCCAATGTCTTTAAAATTGAATAGGGCATCAAATTTGTACTTGCCCCAAGATCACAAAGAGATTTTGTAAACTCGGCGCTTCCAATTGTACAAGGAATCGTGAAAGCACCGGGATCCTCCAACTTGGGAGCCATTGAATGCACAATTGCAGTTACTTGATGAGTCAGTTTTATAGTTTCAAAATTTATCGACTGCTTCTTTGTCACAAGATCCTTCATGAACTTTGCATAACTGGGCATTTGCTCCAAGGCTTCAACTAATGGCACATTGATTGAGAGACTCTTCACCATTTGGATAAACTTCTCGAATTAGTTTTCATCATTTTGCTTTGCAAGTCTTTGAGGGTAGGGAGGTGGAGGCCTAGGTAATGGTGCCTTAGACTTTTGCACTACCGGTTCCGGCATGTCAATAATGTGATCCCTAGATGGGTTCACATCCTCATGAATCTCTTCCACACTATCATCAATATCAATCCGAACCTCATCATTGGATTGCTTAACATTGTTCGGGATCTCCTTCTCTTGCACTACTTGTTCTTCATCCACACGTTGCCTTTGGCTTGAGGTGGATGTTTTCCCATCTTTTCACTCCGTGTAGTAATGGCCATGGTATGTCCCGTGTTATTCCCACCCTTTGGGTTCACCATGGTGTCACTTGGTAGTGCCCCATTAGGATGAGTATTTAGAGTTTGAGAGATTTGCCCCATTTAAACTTCCAAGTTACGGATTGATGTATTGTGTGAGGCAAGTTGGGCATCGGAATCGGCATTCTTCTCCATCACTTGCTTGAACATATTCTCAATACGCCCCATTGCATTGTTGGAAGAACTTGGACCATGGGAAGGATAAGTAGGCGGGTTGCTCGGTTGTTGATACATCGGTGGCCTTTGAAAACCCGAACGCCAGTTGACTAGATTGTTGTTCCATCCCCCTTGATGGTTACCTCCCCAATTTCCTTGATTTTTGCCACTCCAATTACCTTGGTTATTTCCACCACTTCAATTTCCCTGATTGTTGTTGTTATGCCAATTCCCTTGATTGTGGCCACCACTCCAATTACCTAGGTTGTTAGAATTCCAATTACATTGATTACCTTGAGGTCTCCATTGTTGTTGATTCGGGCCTTGAGAGTTATTTCTCTGCCCTTGGTAGTTGTTCACATATTGCACCTCCTCCTCTTGTTTATTGTAAGATTGAACTTGATCAAACCCACTATCTTCTTGCACATAATTCTCCACTTGGTTTTGCACTTGCGGATGCTTGGTCCTTCTTTTTTTCACCATCATGCTTATTCTCTCCATGGCATTGACTTGATTAGGACTTTGAACTTGTTGAAGTTGAGCCTTTGCTAATTGATTAGATTTATTGTGGTGGTCAATTTGGCAATGGCTTTCCCATGGTCATGCAACTCTTTATGGAGGTGAATCACGTTTGGATCACCTGGGGGAACATTAGCCCTAGATTTTCATGCCGATGAGATGTCGGCCATTTCATCTAAAATCTCATAAGCTTCCGCATATGGCGTTGTAATGAAATTCCCACCGGCAAGTTGATTCACCTCACATTTATTGGTCTATTAATCCCCCGATAGAAAGTTTCTTGAATCATATTCTCCGTCATCTCATTATTGGGACACTCTTTGACCATTGTCCTATACCGCTCCCAAATCACGTGTAGCGGTTCATTGGGCTCTTGCTTGAATGCTAGAATCTCATCTCTAAGAGTAGCCATATGCCTGAGAGAAAAGAACTTGATAATAAATTTCTCTGCCAACTCATCCCAAGTACGAATGGAATGGTTTCGCAATCTTTCCAACCAACCTAAGGCTTTCCACCGTAGAGAGAAGGGAAAAAGCCGTTGCCTTAAAGCATCCTCTGAGTCTTTTGTCTGTTTACTCCCCAAACAAGTATCCACAGACCCTTTCAAGTGTTTGTATGCATTTTGACTTGGAGCCCCGATGAAGAAACCTCGTTGCTCAAGAAAAGCGAGCATCACATTGGTAATTTGAAAGTTGCCCGCCCTAATACGGGGCGGGACTATGACACTTGCATACCATTCATTCGGCAAGAAAAAGAAGACAATCCGCACACAAACCCAAATCTATAGCTAAAATCATTTTTACTTCCCCGGCAATGGCGCCAAAAATTGATCACGTCCAAATGCACGCCTCTAACGAGGTATGACACGGTCATTTGCAATAATGAAACCCAACAAGGAGTCGGGATCGAATCCACAGGAAACTAAAATGGGAGTTAGTAGTAGATATTCGAAGTTAGTACGTGAAGTATCTAGATTGCACTTCCACAAACAGGGTTTTGTTTTTACTTCTAAAATTAACTAAGGATTGCAATTCTAAAGGTATAAAACTAGAGATGATTGTTTTTGAGTGTTTTTTAAAGATATAAAAAGGCCTAGGGCTGTGACCATGACCTAGGTGTTTGCCTAATGGGATAAAGACTTTTATGCTATTTTATTAATTGGGGTGTATTATAGCTCACAACACTACGTTACCTACTCAATACTTCTCGGTCAGAGAGTGGTTTTGCCCAATTTGGCTTTCTCAAGTCCAAATGGGTATCTACCAAAATGGTTGATTAAGAGCTCAAGTCGGGTTGTTACTATCTCTAGGTTGAACCCTTTAATTGGGTTAATCAATCTCTCAATTGACCCAATTCCTTGTTAGCTAAGTTAACCTAGACTAGGTCTCTCTTTCTCAAGAAGAGACTAAGTCAAATAGGCATGAATCAATGTTTGCAACCATTAATTCCACAATTGAAGCATGAACCTGGCTAAATAACAAACACCCATTCATAAACAAGCATAATATTAATCACCCATAAGGTTTACACACTAGGGTTGGGTCACAACCCTAGTAAAAGGTCTAGCTACTCGTTGTGGGTGTAGAGAAAACAAGGAAGAAAAGATAATAAAACTCATATTGAAAGATTAAAAGATAAAAACCCAATGTTAAATTACCAAAATAAGCTAAAGTTGTCTAAAGAAGCAAAGAGAAACGGTTAAAACACTTTTATTATTCAAAACTTGACCTAATTTTGTTAAACTCTTCTATTTATTCAAAGCTGACAATTTCAAACAAAAATGCCCCTCAGGAGGTTCTGTGGCTGCACAATTCTATGTGCGGTCCTCAGAATTCTTCATTCTATAGGAGTTGGGGTTCTACGACCGCATAATTCTTGATTGCGGTCCCGAGGTATCATTTCTGTGGTCCGCAGATTTATTACTGCGGCCGCAACTTGGTCTTCTGCGGTCCGCATCATTACTTCTGCGGCTGCAAGGCACTTCTTCTGCGGCTGCACTATTCTTGTGCGATCCAGAATCTTGAGGAAGCTCTAAACTTGGCTTTTTACACACTCTGTGAAGTTGACCCCGAACTTATCTTTTGCAGCCTCACAAATCATGTGCGGTCCGTAATATGATCAAAAGTCTGCTAGGCTTTCCTTCATCATCTGCGGCCGTAGATGGAATTCTGCAGTCCGCACTTTGTAGCTTCTGTGCCTTTTGTTGCCTTTTGTTGCCTTGTGTTTAGATTACTCCTTGTTTAGTTGGATTTCATCTCGGGAGTCCAACTTCTAACATTCCTGCAATTTAGCACATTTCATCAGTTTCAGGAACACAATTCAATGAATTTAGACTAAAACAAAAACTAAAAGGAGCTAATAACTAGTCAAAATCCCCACTTATAAACTCCCCTAAACTTAAGTCTTTGCTTGTCCTCAAGCAAATAAAATAGTTCCCACCTCCATAAGCTAAGGTCAATTACAGCTAGCGACGGGTGAACCATTCACACCTCAGTTGGGACCAACAATTACCCACACCACTCATGCATTATTGACAAGGCAACAAGCTAAACATTTATGCACAGATATCTTAAATGTGACATTCGAGCATCAAGGGTTGACTTTACTCATCAAGGACTTTCGCTCTATCTTGTAGGTCACGGTGGATCCCAAACTCCTCCTCCTCTACTCTCCGTTTGCCAAGCTGACTTAAAAAGTTAGCACTCAATTCAAAAATTTATGAAAGGTTCACTCATCTCTTTCAAGAGAATGTCACAAGTACGGCTTCTGGTACCATAAGCTTGCCCCTCATGTAAATCACCACTAATGTAGCTCACTCGGCTTAAAATCAAGTAGGACTTCTTTTGGGATGTAATCAAGGATTTGGATTATGGATTGATACACTATGGATAAGTGGTTACATCTTCCTTAAGCACTCCATCTGGGAG
Organism: Nicotiana attenuata; assembly: GCF_001879085.1. Classification (NCBI taxonomy): domain Eukaryota; kingdom Viridiplantae; phylum Streptophyta; class Magnoliopsida; order Solanales; family Solanaceae; genus Nicotiana; species Nicotiana attenuata. The sequence goes on along the minus strand of NW_017672051.1, from coordinate 80,515 downwards.
ACTCGCAGCGCAGAAAGTGGAGCAGTAGACATAGGCACTAGCTTCAAAGCTAAGGTGGAACCTGTAATAGGGGCTGCTGGGGGCACTGAGGATGGAGGTGAAGGCATGGCTGCTGCACTGGCTGAAGGCTCTGCTGAAGTGGATGGCATGTCGACTGTCTTTGTAGCTACCATTGATGGCTCATCAGACTGGACTATGGTGATAGTCGACTGACCCTTTATCTTAAGGTTATGTGCATCCATTAACAAATACCATGAGAAGGGTTTCTTGGCCCGCACCTTAGTATCAAAATCTCTCGGCTCCACCCTCGCATCCGTAAGATATTCAGTTATGGTGTTGGGATAGTGGTAAGAGGTATCACCTTGACTGGTGACCACAGATATATTGGCCGACATCACGGCACCCTCATTGATCGGGTACCCGGCCATAATGGAGGCAACTAGAACTGCCCGCGGGATCGAAAGGTATGTCTCATTTTGACATGGGTCTAGTCGCCTGCATGCAAAGGTTTGCCATCCCTTCGCTTTAAAACTCAGGGTGTTTCTGTGAATAGACACCCTTGCATTAATCCATGGTGGCAGTGGCCCAGGAGCTACCATAATGTATGCTAGCCACGGGCGAGGTGTATCCCCCATTGCCAACTTCTCCAAATACTATGCGTGCTCAACATCATCAAACCCCAAGTAGGTGTTCAATGTGTGCTGGTCAAAACGCACCTTTAGGTTCCTCACTTTAGTTACCTTTGTCCCTTTCTTGATGTGCGCCACATTGGCATAAAACTCTCGGACAAGGTATTCCTTCACTTCCACTACGCTCTAGGTGAACCACATCCACCCTTTCCGCTATCGGAACTACCTCAAGACTGTAGGGTTGTACTTTTGTAGGTCAAGAGTGAGCGATCTCACTGGCCACCACTCATGGAAACTAGAGAAGGCAGCCAAACTGACAAATCTGTCGTCCCACATCTCTTTCTTCTTTTACCACTCAAGGCCCGCAAACGTAGCATCTCCCCCTCGGCCATCATCTGGGATGTCATCATTAGTGGTGCCTGGTGCCTTAGGGACAGGTGTAGAGGAGGGCTCGGAAGCCTGACAAGCACTCTCTGAACCCTCGGAGGTGCTATGTGATGATGATGGCTCATCCCTGAGCTGATATCTCCTCGATGGCCTTGATTGGACGGGGCGCTCATGTACCGAGGCTGAGTTGCTCTTAGAGACGTCTCTAGACGGGACATAAGAGCTGGTCTTCGAGAGGTCTGCACCTCGCCCTCTGCCAATTGCTATATTCTTTCTACTGTCAGGCTGTTGGGAACTTGGCATGGGTCTCTTCCCTCATCCCCGAGAAGGGTCACCCCTTCCTTTTGAAGCGTTGCCTTTTCCTCTAGATCGAACCATGTTCTGTGCCAAGCAAAGGCGATTGTTAGTTACAATTCAAGTTCAGACACAAAATGAATGCAAGGACACTCCAGAGATTACAGGTAAAACACAACAGAATCATGCTTGCAGGAAGGGAACTGCGGTCTGCAAAATTATCATTGCAGCCGCAAAATGGGCATTGCGGACCGCATAATTTTCCCTTGCGGCCGAAAAAGTGGATTACAGTCCGCAGGTTTCTCTTTGCGACCGTAATTTAGGTATCATCAGAATGCCAACTCTGTGATAACAGAGAATTGGTTGTTTTGTGGTCGCAATCAATTTTCTGTGGTCCGCATAATTTACTTTGCGGCTGCACTTAAGAGTCATCAAAATGACAACTCTCTGATCACAGAGACTAGGTTGTTCTGCGGCCGGAATAAGATTTCTTCGGTCCGCACATATTTCATTGTGGTCGCAGATCCATGCCTTATTATAATACCATATATCTTAACTTCTGCGGACCATACAATTTCTTGTGCGGTCGCATATTCCAGAATTGACGAACAGTTCCGAGCCATCCTCTACACATGTCCTTAAGGCACCAGACACCACTATTAATGACATCCCAGATGATGGCCGAGGGGGAGATTCTACGGTTGCCGGCCTTGAGCGGTCAAAGAAGAAAGAGATGTAGGAGGATTGATTCGTCAGTTTGGCTGCCTTTTCTAGTTTCCATGAGTGGTGGCCAGTGAGATCGTTCACTCTTGAGCGACAGTTCCAATTGAATGACCTAGAAAAGTACAACCCTACAATCTTGAGGTAGTTCCGAGAGCGGAAAGGGTGGATGTGGTTCACCTAGAGCGTAGTGGATGCGAAGGAATACCTTGTCCAGGAGTTTTACGCCAATGTGGCACACATCAAGAAAGGGAAAAAGGTAACCAAAGTAAGGAACCTGAAGGTGCATTTTGACCAGCACACATTGAACACCTACTTGGGGTTTGATGATGTTGAGTCCGCACATTGTTTAGAGAAGTTGGCAATGAGGGATGCTGCTCGCCCGTGGCTAGCTGAGATTCTTGCAGCTCCTGGGCCACCGCCACCATGGATTACAGCAGGGGTGTCTATTCATAGAACACCCAGAGTTTTGAGGCAAAGGGGTGGTTGACCTTTGTATGCAGCCGACTAGACCCGTGTCAGAATGAGACATACCTTTCGATCCCGTGGGCAGTTCTAGTCGCCTCCATCATGGCCGGGTACCCGATCAATGTGGGTGCCGTGATGTCAGCCAATATATCTGTGGTCACCAGCCAAGCTGATACCTCTTACCCCTATCCCAACACCATGACTGAATATCTTACGGATGCGAGGGTGGAGCCGAGAGATTTTGATACTAAGGTGCGGGCGAAGAAACCCTTCTCATGGTAGTTGTTAATGGATGCACATAACCTTAAGATAAAGGGTCAGCCAACTACCACCATTGGCTAGTCCGATGAGCCATCAGTGGTAGCTACAAAGAGAGTCGACATGCCATCCACTTCAGCAGAGCCTTCAGCCAGTGCAGTAGCTATGCCTTCACCTCCATCATCAGTGCCCCCAGCAACCCCTATTACAGGTTCCACCTCGGCTTTGAAACCAGTGCCTACGCTTACTGCTCCACTTTCTGCACTGCGATTCTTCCAGACACTGGCAAGCCTCAACAACCGGATGCAGACAACCACTGCAAAATTGTCTGACATATCCAGTACTGTTACAGAGCAGTCATCCATTCCGGCACCCCAAATTCTTCTAATAGTGGAGAAGAAATTGAAGAAGCTCCTAGAGAACCAAACCACCATAATGAACACTCTGGTACAACATGGGGCAGTGATTGAGAAGTTGGGAAAGGAAGTAAACAAAATGAGAAAGTCCCAAGCTTCCAAGAAGTTAGTTGACAAGCTCCGGAGAGAGGTCACCAAGATTGCAGCAGCTGGAGATCTTCCTTTTGACATGCTGATGGATCTAACTCTTACAGCACCATCAGTTCCAGCGACACCAGCTGGCCAGTCTGAGGAGCTAGACCTGGCTGCCGACACTGACGAGGCGGTGCGCCAGATGTTCACCAACCCAGCCACTCTCAGAGTCAAGGATGATGAGATCTAGTTAGAGGAGATTGAGGGCGGTAATGCTGCTGTGGACACAGAGATTTCCAAGGCGACATAGGGAGTCTTCTTCACTCTTTCCCTTTCTTTACTCTTACTTTGAAAGCATTGGGGACAATGCTTATTTTTATTGGGGGGGGGGGGGTGGAGTTTATTTGATCTTATTTTGATTCTGAGACATTTGGCCTGTAATTAACTTGATACTGTTTTCTTCTTTTCTTTCTCATTATGTATATATTCTCTCCTTTCTCTCATGATGTATATATTTTCGATCTTCTTAACTTCTCTTTCTCTTTCATTATATACATTCATTCTACTTTCAATAGTTTTTGTTTTGTAGCTTCTTTATGTTTGTTTTCTTATTAGCTAGTGTTTAATTTAGTAACTTCTTTTTGATTTAGTAGCTTTTTTTTAATATATTTTAGTAGACAATAAACCTTTGGTTTTCTTAATGCCACGGTTATTTCCAAAGTTAGTTTTGTGTGTGAATTGGGTGACTCGTCCAACGATGGATGTCGTGACAACCTTTTAAGGAAATGAGTGTGTTTTGTGTTTAGGTGATAATAGTAGTAATAATGAATAAAATGACCTGATTAAGTCAAACTGGAAGAGTCAAACACGTTTTATTTGGCACCAACACATTTGACTACGTGCTTATGGTTAGAGACAAGGATTTGTAAAAGGAAATAGCTCTAGTTAGTGACATTGTGACTCTTGTGTTGACTTTGATACCATCGAGTGGTCTAATTGGACCATAGCGATCTTCATCTTGAATGTGGTCGTTGTAGGCCCTCAACTCTATCCTCTTTAACTATCTAGTTGCATGAGGGTTGAGATGCTTTGTTGCTAGTTCAAGTACATGTGCAAAAGATCTAGAACTTGCCCCGAATGTGTTTTAAGGTGAAATCGTAAGTTTTGCTTGGCTTGAGAAGTGATTATAGGCTTTCCTTGGTCCGTTTGAGTTTTCTATTGCCTACCAATGATGTCATCCCTAGTCAACCCCTTCGAGCCTTAGCCTTTCTCATTTGGAAACCATGTTACAAGACTTTACCCGTTCTATAGTGACCTTCTCTTGGCACCCGAGCTTTCCTTAACACTCATGTGAAATAATTGGCTAAAAACGTATGTTTGGTGGGAGAGACGGGGACATTGAGAAAATGTATCAAGGCATAAAAAGAGAAAATAAATGATGAGAAGGAAAGGCAAAGAAAAGAAAAGAATAAGAAAAAATGCAAAAAAATTAATAAATGAAAGAGTTGAAGGGATTCAAAGAAAGGCAATGATCCCAAATATGGAGAAATATGAATGTAATGATCAATAAAGAGTGATGTTAAGTCTCTCTAGTCCCCCAAAGAAAAGAAAGTGCCTCAAGGAATCGGCAAAGTGTGAGCCGAGAATCGAAAGATGGAGTGCTTAAGGAACATGTAACCACTTATCCATATTGTATCAATCCCTAATCCAAAAGCCTTCATTACATCCCAAAAGAAGTCCTACTTGATTTTGAGCCGAGTGAGCTACATTAGTGGTGATTTACATGAGGGGCAAGCTTAAGGTACCGGAAGCCGTACTTGTGACATTCTCTTGACTGAGATGAGTGAACCTTTCATAAATTTTTGAATTGAGTGCTAAATTTTTAAGTGAGCTTGGCAAACGGAGAGTAGAGGAGGAGGAGTTTGAGATGAACCATGACCTACAAGATAGAGCGAATGTCCTTGATGAGTAAAGTCAACCCTTGATGCTTAAATGTCTCATTAGAGCTATCTCTGCATAAACGTTTAACTTGTTGCCATGTCAATAATGCAAGAGTGGTGTGGGTAATTGTTGGTCCCAATAGAGGTGTGAATGGTTCACCCGTGGCTAGCTGTAATGTCCCTTAACTTTTGGAGGTGGAAACTATTTTATTTTCTTGAGGACAAGCAAAGACTTAAGTTTGGGGGAGTTGATAAGTGGGGATTTTGACTACTTATTAGCGCCTTTTAGTTTTTGTTCTAGTCTAAAAGCATTGAATTGTGTTCCCGAAAGTGATGATATGTGCCAAATTGCAGGAATGTTAAAAGTTGGACTCCCGAGATAAAATCTGACTAAAAAAGGAGTAATCTAAACACAAGGCAACAAAAGGCACAGAAGCTACAAAGTTTTGACGACCCGGCCGGTCGTCTTAAGAATTAATGCCCCGATCCCCTATTAACTGCTTTCCCCAAGTTTATTTCTGCTATTTTGATTTTCCGGGACGTTCGGTTTTGAGTTTCGAAGAGTTTTGGGACACTTAGTCCCTAAATGAGAGCTTAAGTGTTGGAAAGTAGTTCGTAGTCGGAACAATGCAAAGACGGCCTCGGAACAGAAATCTGATGGTTCTGTTAGCTTCGTTAGGTGATTTTGGGGTTGGGAGCGTGTTCGGAACGTGTTTTGGAGGTCCGTAGCTAATTTAGGCTTGAATTGCCAAAAGTTGGAATTTTGAAGTTTCCGGTTTGATAGTGAGATTTTGGTCCGAGGGTCGGAATGGAATTCTGGAAGTTGCAGTAGCTCCGTCATGTCATTTGGGACGTGTGTGTAAAATTCTAGGTCATTCGGACGAGGTTTGGGTAGGTTTTTGATTGAAAGCGTGTTTTGATAGAATTTGAAGTTCTTAGGCTTAAATCATTGGTTAATTTGAGTTTCCGACGTTGTTTTAGGTGATTTAAGGGTTGGCACAAGTTTGAATGATGTTATGGGACATGTCCGTAGGTTTGGTTGAGGTCCCGGGGGCCTCGGGTGTGTTTCGGATGCTCAACGGGTCATTTTCTCCTATTTTTGAACTGCTGTTGCTGCTTCTGGTATCCCTCTATCGCGTTCGCGTTCTTCCCTTCCCGTTCGCGAAGCTTTATTTTGACCACCTGGAAATTTCCTCTTCGCATTCGCATAACCCCTCCGCGTTCGCGAAGACCCGCTTGCTTCCCCATTGCGTTCGCGTAAAATACCACGCGTTCGCGTAACTATACCAGTCCACTCCACGCGTTCGCGAACCGTTTCACGCGTTCGCATAGAGCAACTTTTGCACCCCGATATTTCCTTCAGCGCGTTCGCATGTATACTCCCGCGATCGCCAAGCACACCCGGGCATCCTTCACTTTTTTCTTCTACACGAACGCGAGCTCACCCCCGCGTTTGCTATGCATAAAATGCCTGGAAAGTTATAAATATTTCAAAACCGAGGGTTAGCCATTTTTATCAAAACACAAGCTTGGGAGCTCGGATTTGGGAGAAATTTCGAGGGATTTTCGAGGGCAACGACAGGGTAACGATTCTCTACTCTCTTATGCTTAAAACCCACTAATCTAATCACGAAATCCTCCTTAATTTCGGATTTTTGAATGAAAAATGGGTAAAACTTCATAGACCAAGTTATTGAGTTTTGAGTGGGTGTTTGACCTCCGATTTGAGAGACTTTTATATGGTTAGACTCTTGAGAGTACGAGGGTTCAGAAAATGTAAAATTTATCCAATTCCGAGACGTTGTCCTGAGGGGCGTTTTGGTCATTTTACCTAAATTCGCGTCTTAGCTTTAAATTAAATAGTAGAATCAGTTGCTTGAGATGTTATTTATGATATGTAATTGAATTGAATAGATTTGGGCCATTTGGAGTCGGATACTCGTGGCAAAAGTGTGGTTTCGAGTTGATTTTGGAGCCGATTTGAGGTAAGTGGCTTGTCTAACCTTGTGTGGGGGACCTTTCCCCTTAGGATATGATATTGGTAATTGAATGCCTTGTACGTGAGGTGACAAGCGCGTACTTGAGCTAATTGTTGAAAAATCCGGTTTTACATTAAATATCTAGACTGAGTTTCTTTCTTATCTGCTTTATTTTTATTTGCAATTATAGACTGTGTTAGCTAGAAAAGCATGCTTAGTTGTTCCAAATTGCCTATCTGCTCAAGTTGCCTTGTTTGTACTACGTGAAGCATCTTAGGCTAGAACTACCTGTTGCTTTGTATCTTTGAACTTCATTCTGGATGTCTTCTTGTTGTGACTGTGTTTTTACATTGGGACTACGGATGTGGGATTCCGGTAGCTCCCCCCCTTGTTTGTTTAGTTTGGGACTGCGGGTTCGATTCCCGATAGATCCCCCTGCATATTTACTTTGGGACTGCGGGTACGATACCCTATAGATCCCCCTGCATATTTACTTTGGGACTGCGGGATAGATTCCCGATGAATCCCCCTGCACATTGATAGTTGGACTACGGGACGGTATCCTGGGAGATCCTTCGGATATACTCATATGGTGGCCTACGGGACGGTATCTCGGGAGCTCCTTGGACAGTGGATGAAAAGGGACTACAGGACGATATCCTAGGAGATCCTCGTTGTTGGAATTGATATTGAGCTGTTTTACTCTGTGTTATCTTCTTCTTTGAGTGTTAATTGTTGCCTTGTATAACATGTCTTACTTCATAGCTGTACTCATTATTTCCGTTTATTTCATGCTGTTGCAAGATTTATTATTATGTTTATTCTCAGTAGGGCCCTGACCTTCCTCGTCACTACCCAACCGAGGTTAGGCTTGGCACTTACTGAGCACCGCTGGTGTACTCATGCCCCTTCTGCGCATGTTTTTCATGTGCAGATCCAGGTAGCTCTACCCAGGCGTATCATCCTCGAGGCAGAGAGACCTAGCAGAGACTTCGAGGTATATCTGCCGCGTCCGCAGACCAGGAGTCTCTATCTTATTCTAGCTTTAGCAGTTAGCTTTTCCTTTCGTACTGTTGTTTTAGACATTCTGGAGTTAGAGCAGTGTATTACCTTCCGTTAGCTTGTGTTCCCGTGAGTTTCCGGGTTTTGGGATCATATTGTAGACTTTCGCATTATTGGGTTGTATATGCCGAGCGGCATTTATATACAGTTACCCCTTCTAGTTTGTTTAGTTTAATTATTTGTTTCCGCAAGTTATGTTATTTCCGCATTGTTAGGCTTACCTAGTCGTAGGGACTAGGTGCCATCACGACATGTTCATGGAGGGCGAACTGGAGTCGTGACAAGTTGGTATCAGAGCTCTAGGTTCATAGGAGTCACGGAACACAAGCCGGTTTATTAGAGACTCGCTGATCGGTACGGAGACGTCTGTACTTATCTACGAGAGGCTATGTAACCGTTAGGAAAATTTCACTTCATTTGATACCCTGTTGTGCGAGATTTTTGACATCACAATCCTAATCTTCTGCCTTCTATTCTCTCACAGATGGTAAGGACACGTGCTACTCGAGATGATCAAGCACCCGCGCCCCCTACTGCAGCCATCAGAGGCTGGGGCCGGGGTAGAGGCCGAGGACGCGCACGCGGTGCAGCTAGAGCACCTGCGCGAGCTGCCGCCGAGGTACCACCAGCAGACCCAGCCGGAGTTCAGGCACCTGACACGCCTACGACTACTACTACTCCAGCTCTTCAGGAGTCTTTGGCACAATTCCTGAGCATGTTTGGTACATTGATTCAGGCGGGATTGATTCAGGTTGTACCGACTACTTCACAGATCGGGGGAGGGACCTAGACTCCCGCCGCCCCCACTCCAGAGCAGCGAGCTTCCATTGGTCAGGTTCCAGGTGTCATGGCGACACAGCCTGTGGTCCCAGTTCAGCGGGTGGTGAGGACCTCTCGCCGAGTAGGGGACAGGTGGGTCCAGGAGAGAGAGGACAGACGAGGTCAGGAGGGAGATTATAGAGGAGTGAGTAGACCTCGTAGACCGGGGAGATAAACTGGTCCTTATTTTGGAGGCAGGGTGCATCATGGTAGAGGTTTTGTGGGTCAGCCAGCTCAGTTTGCATCTCAGATTTCACACGGGGTTTCAAGTGTTCAAGGGTCTTAGAGTACCCGTACCGCACAGTTCCCACTGCCACATCAGTCGCGAGGTTGCTTTGAGTGTGGCGATATACGCCATGTGGTGAGGTATTGCCCTAGACTCGGGAGGAGTGCACCTCCACAGACTTCTCAGCCACAGCACACCCCAAAAAGTTCTCAGGCTATGGTTACAACCGCAGTTGCTACCCCACCTGCCCGTACCGAGGCTGTTGCCTCCAATTCTGTCATCGCAGGTATTTTCATGGTTTGTTATAGAGGTGTACCGATTCTATTCGATCTAGGTTCCATTTGTTTTTATGTGTCTTCTTATTTTGCTCCGCATTTGGGTGTACCTCGGGATTCCTTGAGTTTCCCTGTTTATGTTTCTACTCCTGTAGGAGATTCTCTTGTTGTGGACCGCGTCTATCGGTCGTGTTTGGGTGCTCTTAGTAGTTTTGAGACCAGAGCCGATTTATTGTTACTCAGCATGGTTGATTTTGATATCATCTCGGGCATGGACTGGTTGTCGCCCTATTTTTGCTATTCTTGATTGTCACGCCAAGACCGTGACGCTGGCTATGCCAGGTATACCGCGTGTGGAGTAGAGTGGTACCTTATATCACACTCCCAGTAGAGTTATTTCTTTCCTTAAGGCTCAACGTATGATTGAGAAAGGTTGTGATGCGTACTTAGCTTATGTCAGAGATGCCAGTATGGATACTCCTTCTGTTGATTCAGTCCCAGTAGTACGGGATTTTCCCGATGTGTTTCCAGCTGATCTTCCTGGCATGCCGCCTGATAGAGATATTGATTTTGGCATTGATTTGTTGCCGGGCACTCAGCCCATTTCCATTCCTCCGTATCGTATGGCTCCTCCTGAGTTGAAGGAGTTGAAGGATCAGTTACAGGAATTGCTTGATAAGGGTTTTATTCGACCCAGTGTTTCACCTTGGGGTGCTCCTGTCTTGTTTGTGAAGAAAAAAGGATGGTTCTATGTGTATGTGCATCGATTATCGTCAGTTGAACAAGGTTACAATGAAGAACCGTTATCCTTTACCTCGTATTGATGATCTGTTTGACCAGCTTCAGGGCGCACATGTGTTTTCTAAGATTGACTTGCGCTCAGGTTACCATCAGTTGAAGATCCGGGAGCCAGATATCTCGAAGACTGCCTTCAGGACTCGGTATGGTCATTACGTGTTCCTTGTTATGTCATTTGGGCTGACCAATGCCCCAACAGCTTTTATGCATTTGATGCACAGTGTGTTCAGGCCATATCTCGACTCGTTTGTTATTGTTTTTATTGATGATATTCTGGTGTATTCTCGGAGTCGGGAAAATCATGAGCAGCACCTGAGGACCGTGCTTCAGACCCTGAGAGAGAAGAAGTTATATGCAAAGTTCTCAAAATGTGAGTTTTGGTTGAGTTCTGTGGCATTCTTAGGCCACGTGGTTTCGAGTGAGGGCATTCGGGTGGATCCGAGGAAGATAGAGGTTGTGCAGAGTTGGTCCAGGCCGTCCTCAGCTACCGAGATTCGCAATTTCCTTGGTTTGGCGGGCTACTAACGTCGTTTTGTGGAGGGATTTTCATTGATTGCGGCCCCTATGACTAGATTGACCCAGAAGGGTGCCCCATTTCAGTGGACAGAGGAGTGTGAGGCGAGCTTTCAGAAGCTCAAGACAGCTTTGACTACAGCCCCAATTTTTATATTGCCTACAGGTTCGGGGTTTTATACTGTCTATTGTGATGCCTCGAGAGTTGCCTTGGAGCGGTATTGATGCAGGATGGTAGGGTGACTGCCTACGCGTCCAGCCAGTTGAAGATATACGAGAAGAATTATCCTGTCCATGATCTTGAGTTAGCTTCCATTGTTCATGCCTTGAATATCTGGCGCCATTATTTGTACGGTGTGCCTTCTGAGATCTATAGTGACCACCGGAGTTTGCAGCATTTGTTCAAGCAAAAGGATCTAAATTTGCGCCAGAGGAGATGGTTAGAGTTGCTGAAGGACTATGATATTACAATTCTGTATCACCCGGGCAAGGCCAATGTGGTGGCGGATGCCTTGAGTCGCCGGGCGGAGAGTTTGGGGAGTTTGGCATATTTACTAGCTTCAGAGAGGCCTATGGCGCTGGATGTTCAGGCCTTAGCCAGCCAGTTTGTGAGATTGGACCTTTTGGAGCCCAGTCGGGTTCTAGCTTGTATGGTTTCCCGGTCTTCTTTATTTGATCGTATCAGGGAACGGCAGTATGATGACCCTCATTTGCTTGTCCTTAAGGACAAGGTTCAGCATGGTGATGCCAGAGATGTGACCATTGGAGATGACGGGGTATTGAGGATGCAGGGTCGGATTTGTGTGCCCAATGTTGATGAGCTTCGATAGTTGATTTTAGCAGAAGCCCATAGTTCGAGGTATTCCATCCATCCGGTTGCCGTGAAGATGTATCAGGACTTGAGGCAGCACTATTGGTGGAGGCGGATGAAGAAAGATATAGTTGAGTATGTGTCCAGATGCCTCAACTGCCAGCAGGTGAAGTATGAGCACCAGCGACCGGGTGGGTTGCTTCAGTAGATAGAGATTTCGGAGTGGAAATGGGAACGCATCACCATGGACTTTGTATCTGGACTCCCACGGACCTTGAAGAAGTTTGATGCCATTTGGGTTATTGTGGATCAGCTGACCAAGTCCGCTCATTTCATTCCTGTATGTACCACTTATTCATCGGAGCGGTTGGCGGAGATTTATATCCGGGAGATCGTCCGTCTGCATGGTATTCCAGTTTCTATCATTTCAGATAGAGGTACTCAGTTTACATCACGGTTCTGGAGAGCCGTTCAGCAGGAGTTGGGTACTCGGGTGGAGTTGAGCACAACATTTCACCCCAGACGGACGGACAGTCCGAGCGCACTATTCAGATTCTTGAGGCTATGCTCCGTGCGTGTGTGATTGAGTTTGGAGGGTCTTGGGATCAGTTCTTGCCATTGGCGGAGTTTGCTTACAACAACAGTTATCAGTCTAACATTCAGATGGCGCCGTATGAGGCTTTATATGGTAGGAGGTGTAGATCTCCGGTGGGTTGGTTCGAGCCGGGTGAGGACAGACTATTGGGCACAGAGTTGGTTCAGGACGCTTTGGAGAAGGTTAAGATGATTCAGGATAGACTCCGTACAGCCCAGTCCAGACAGAAGAGTTACGCGGACAAGAAGGTTCGTGATATTTCGTATATGGTTGGAGAGCGGGTTCTACTTCGGGTTTCGCCTATGAAAGGCGTCATGAGGTTTGGGAAGAAAGGAAAGTTGAGTCCGAGGTTTATTGGCCCTTTTGAGATTTTGAGACGAGTTGGGGAGGTTGCTTACGAGCTTGCCTTACCTCCCAGTTTGGCCGGGGTTCATCCGGTATTTCATGTTTCGATGCTCCGGAGGTATCACGGTGACCCGTCGCATGTGTTGGATTTCAGTTCAGTCCAGTTGGACAAGGATCTATCCTATGTTGAGGAGCCAGTGACTATATTGGACAGGCATATCAGGAAGTTGAGGTCAAAGAACATTGCTTCAGTAAAGGTTCAGTGGCGGGGTTAGCCGGCTGAGGAGGCGACCTGGGAGACTGAGCAGGATATGCGCAGCAATTACCCTCATCTTTTCACCACTTCAGGTATGTCTTTATGCTCGTTCGAGGACGAACGAATGTTTAAGTGTAGGAGCATGTGACGACCCGGCCGGTCATCTTAAGAATTAATGCCCCGATCGCCTATTAACTGCTTTCCCCAAGTATATTTCTGCTATTTTGATTTGCTGGGACGTTCGGTTTTGAGTTTCGAAGAGTTTTGGGACACTTAGTCCCTAAATGAGAGCTTAAGTGTTGGAAAGTAGTCCGTAGTCGGAACAGTACGAAGACGGCCTCGTAACAGAAATTCGATGGTTCCGTTAGCTTCTTTAGGTGATTTCGGGGTTGGGAGCGTGTTCGGAACGTGTTTTGGAGGTCTGTAGCTAATTTAGGCTTGAATTGCCGAAAGTTGGAATTTTGAAGTTTCCAGTTCGATAGTGAGATTTTGATCCGAGGGTCGGAATGGAATTCCGGAAGTTGCAGTAGCTCCGTCATGTCATTTGGGATGTGTGTGTAAAATTTCAGGTCATTCGGACGAGGTTTAGTTAGGGTTTTGATTGAAAGCGTGTTTTGATAGAATTTGAAGTTCTTAGGCTTAAATAATTGGTTAATTCGAGTTTTCGACGTTGTTTTTGGTGGTTTAAGGATTGGTACAAGTTTGAATGATGTTATGGGACATGTCTGTAGGTTTGGTTGAGGTCCTGGGGGCCTCGGATGTGTTTCGGATGCTCAACGGGTCATTTCTTCCTATTTTTGAACTGCTGTTGCTGCTTCTGGTATCCCTCTATCGCGTTTGCGTTTTTCCCTTCGCGTTCGCGAAGCTTTATTTTGACCACCTGGAAATTTCCTCTTCGCGTTCGCATAACCCCTCCGCGTTCGCGAAGACCCGCTTGCTTCACCAACGCGTTCGCGTAAAATACCACGCGTTCGCGTAACTATACCAGTCCACTCCACGCGTTCGCGAACCGTTTCACGCGTTCGCATAGAGCAACTTCTAGACCCCGATATTTCCTTCAGCGTGTTCGTATGTATACTCCCGCGATCGCGAAGCACACCTGGGCATCCTTCACTTTTTTCTTCTACGCGAACGCGAGCTCACCCCCGCGTTCGCGATGCATAAAATGCCTGGACAATTATAATTATTTCAAAACCGAGGGTTAGCCATTTTTATCAAAACACAAGCTTGGGAGCTCGGATTTGGGAGAAATTTCGAGGGCAACGACTGGGTAGCGATTCTCTACTCTCTTATGCTTAAAACCCACTAATCTAATCACGAATTCCTCCTTAATTTCGGATTTTTGAATGAAAAATGGGTAAAACTTCATAGACCAAGTTATTGAGTTTTGAGTGGGTGTTTGACCTCCGATTTGAGAGATTTTTATATGGTTAGACTCGTGAGAGTACGAGTTTTCTGAAAATATAAAATTTATCCGATTCCGAGACGTTGTCCTGAGGGGCGTTTTGGTCATTTTACCTAAATTCGCGTCTTAGCTTTAAATTAAATAGTAGAATCAGTTGCTTGAGATGTTATTTACGATATGTAATTGAGTTGAATAGATTTGGGCCATTTGGAGTTGGATACTCGTGGCAAAAGTGTGGTTTCGAGTTGATTTTGGAGCCGGTTTGAGGTAAGTGGCTTGTCTAACCTTGTGTGGGGGACCTTTCCCCTTAGGATATGATATTGGTAATTGAATGCCTTGTACGTGAGGTGACGAGCGCGTACTTGAGCTAATTATTGAGAAATCCGGTTTTACTTTAAATATTTAGATTGAGTTTCTTTCTTATCTGCTTTATTTTTATTTGCAATTATAGACTGTCTTATCTAGAAAAGCATGCTTAGTTTTTCCAAATTGCCTATCTGCTCAAGTTGCCTTGTTTGTACTACGTGAAGCATCTTAGGCTAGAACTACCTGTTGCCTTGTATCTTTGAACTTCATTCTGGATGTCTTCTTGTTGTGACTGCGTTTTTACATTGGGACTACGGATGTGGGATTCCGGTAGCTCCCCCCCTTGTTTGTTTACTTTGGGACTGCGGGTTCGATTCCCGATAGATTCCCCTGCATATTTACTTTGGGACTGCGGGTTAGATTCCCAATAGATCCCCCTGCACATTGATAGTTGGACTACGGGACGGTATCCTGGGAGATCCTTCGGATATACTCATATGGTGGACTACGGGACGGTATCCCGGGAGCTCCTTGGACAGTGGATGAAAAGGGACTACAGGACGGTATCCTAGGAGATCCTCGTTGTTGGAATTGATATTGAGCCGTTTTACTCTGTGTTATCTTATTCTCTGAGTGTTAATTGTTGCCTTGTATAACCTGTCTTACTTCATAGCTGTACTCATTATTTCCGTTTATTTCATGTTGGTCCAAGATTTATTATTATGTTTATTCTCCGTAGGGCCCTGATCTTCCTCGTCACTACCCAACCGAGGTTAGGCTTGACACTTACTGAGTACCGCTGTGGTGTACTCATGCCCCTTCTGCGCATGTTTTTCATGTGCAGATCCAGGTAGCTCTACCCAGGTGTATCATCCTCAAGGCGGAGAGACCTAGCAGAGACTTCGAGGTATATCTGTCGTGTCCGCAGATCAGGAATCTCTATCTTATTCTAGCTTTAGCAGTTAGCTTTTCCTTTCGTACTGTTGTTTTAGACATTCTGGAGTTAGAGAAGTGTATTACCTTCGGTTAGCTTGTGTTCCCGTGAGTTTCTTGGTTTTGGGATGATATTATAGACTTCCGCATTATTGGGTTGTATATGCCGAGCGGCATTTATATATAGTTACCCCTCTAGTTTGTTTAGTTTAATTATTTGTTTCCGCAAGTTATGCTATTTCCGCATTGTTAGGCTTACCTAGTCGTAGGGACTAGGTTCCATCATGACATATTCACGGAGGGAGAACTGGGGTCGTGACAAAAGTGCGGACCGCAGAATTCCATCTGCAGCCGTAGATGATGAAGGAAAGCCTAGCAGATTTTTGAGCATATTGTGGACCGCGCATGAATTGTGTGGCTGTAAAAGATGAGTTTGGGATCAACTTCAGAGAGTGTGTAAAAAGACAAGTTCAGAGCATCCTCAAGATTGCGGACTGCACAAGAATTATGCGGCCACAGAAGAAGTGCCTTACGGCTACAGAAGTAACAATGCAGACCGCAGAAGACCAAGTTGTGACCGCAATGATAAATCTGCTGACTGCACAAATGATGCCTCGCGGCCGCAGTCAAGAATTGTGCGGCCGTAGAACCCCAGATCTTGCAAGATGAAGAATTCTGCGGATCTCACATAGAATTGTGCGGCCGCAGAACCTCCCAAGGTGCATTTTTGTCCGAAATTGTCAGCTTTGTATAAATAGAAGAGTTTCACGAAATTAGGTCAAGTTTTGAATATTAAAAGTGTTGTAGCCGTTTCTCTTTATTTCTTTAGGAAACTTTAGCTTATTTTGGTGATTTAACATTAGGTTTCTATCTTTTAATCTTTCAATATGAGTTTTATTATCTTTTCTTTCTTGTTTTCTTCTACACCCACTATGAGTAGCTAGACTTTTTACTAGGGTTGTGACCCAACCCTAGTGTGTAAACCTTACGGGTGATTAATTTTATGCTTGTTTATGAACGAATGTTTGTTATTTAGCTAGGTTCATACTTAAATTGTGTAATTAATGGTTGCAAACATTGATTCATGCCTATTTGAGTTAGTCTCTTCTTGAGAAAGAGAGACCTAGTCTAGGTTAACTTAGCTAACAAGGAATTGGGTCAATTGAGAGATTGATTAGATCAATTAAAGGGTTCAACCTAGAGAAAGTAACAATCCGACTTGAGCTCTTAATCAACCATTTTGGTAGATACCCATTTGGACTTGAGAAAGCCAAATTGAGCAAAACCACTCTCTGACCGAGAAGTATTGAGTAGGTAATATATTTGTTGTGAGATATAATACACCTCAATTAATAAAACAACATAAAAGTCTTTATCCCATGAGGCAAACACCTAGCTCATGGTCACAGCCCTAGGCCTTTTTATATCTTTGAAAAACACTCAAAAACAGTCATCTGTAGTTTTATACCTTTAGATTTGCAATACTTAGTTAATTTTAGAAGTAAAAACAAAACCCTGTTTGTGGAAGTGCAATCTGATACTTCACGCACTCACTCCGAATATCTACTACCAACTCCCATACTAGTTCCCTGTGGATTCGATCCCAACTCCTTATTGGGTTTTATTATGCAAACGACTGTGTCATACCTCGTTAGAGGTGTGCATTTGGACGTGATCAATTTAGAGATTTTCCCTATTTGAACACAATTCATCTTGGGAGTCCAACTTCTAACATTCCTACAATTTAGCACATTTCATCAGTTTCGGGAACACAATTTAATGCTTTTAGACTAAAACAAAAGCTAAAATGCGCTAATAAGTAGTCAAAAAACCCTACTTATCGGTACCGAAGGCGCCTGTTGTTACCCCTAGTCTTTAGGAGACTTTAGCACAATTCTTGAGCATGTTTGGCACATTGGATCAAGCGGGTTTGGTTCCGGTTGCACCAACTACTTCACAGATGGGGGGAGGGACTTAGACTCTTGCCGCCCGTACTCCAGAGCAGCAATTTCACGTTGGTCAAGTTCCAGGTGTCATGGCGACACAACTTGTGGTTCCACTTCAGCCCATGGTTATGGCAGCAGTATTCGAGAAAGAACAGCTTAGACTTGCAAGGTTCAAGAAATATTACCCTCCTACTTTTAGTGGTTTGGCTTCAGAGGCTGCACGGGGCTTTCTAGAGGGAGTGTCACCGCATTCTTCGTACTATGGGTATTGTTGAGACGAATGGGGTTGCTTTTACTACGTTCTAGCTTAAGGGAGCGACATATCAGTGGTGGTGGGCGTATAAGTTGGGTAGCCCGACCGATGCAGCTTCCCTTATGTGGGCTCAGTTTTTAGAGATGTTCCTGAGAGAGTTTGTTCCTTAGTTCCTTTGGGAAGCATGGCGTGCGAAATTTGAGCAACTGCGCCAGTGCACTATGTCAGTGTCAGAGTATGCTGTTAGATTCAGTGATTTGTCCAGACATGCACCTGCTTTGGTCACTACAGTGAAAGAGCGAGTCCGTAGGTTCATAGAGGGGCTCAAACATGATGTTCGATTCAACATGGCTCGGGAATGTGGGACTAGGAGAGAGAGGACAGTGGGCCAGGAGAGAAAGGGCGGGCGAGGTCAGGAGAGAGAACAGGGAGGCTAAGAGGCCTCGCAGACCGAAGAGATCTACTGGCCCTTATTTTGGAGGCAGGGTACTACATGGTAGAGGTTTTGTAGGTCAGCCAATTCAGTTTTCACTTCAGGCTTCGCACGGTATTTTAGGTGCTCATGGGTCTAAGAGTACCCGTACCGCACAGTTTCCACAACCACGTCAGTAGATAGGTTGCTTCGAGTGTAGAGATGCCAGCCACATGGTGAGAGATTGTCCAAGACTCTGGACGGATGTGTCATAGCGGGGTATTCAGGCTATGAGTTCAGTTCCAGCTGTTGATATCCCTGTCCCGCCAGCTTGGGTTACAGGTCAGGCAGGTAGAGGGCGCCCAAGAGGGGGAGGCCCGGCCCGGCCCATTGATGTGTTTCATACAGCAGGCCTGAGGCTGCTGCGCCAGATGATGTCGTACAAGTATGGTTTTGATTTGTTATAGAGGAGCATCATTCATATTTTGTTTCGATTCTGCTTATCTGGGTGAGTTCCCTTATTTTTGCTTCACCTATGGGTGAGTTTCATGATTTAGTAGCTTGTTTGTGTGTTTACCCTTGTTGGGAGATTTTATAGTCGTAGCCCGCGTCCACCATTTTGTTTTTTGTGCATTATTGCGAGCGACGAGACTAAAAGTGAATTCCTGTTGCCCATTACAGTAGGTTTTGATGTCATTCCCGAGTAATTTGGTTACGATTTGTGATTTAGATGCTCTACCGTTGTGGGAGCCAGTACATGTTGTGATTTTGTTGGCAAAATTGACTTAGTGGGAAGGTTTTGGTTGGTATCATGTGTATTCCACTTGTGATTTAGGGTTAAGGGTGAGACCCTCGCAGATTCATGTGATTGGATGTGTTTGAACCGGGCTGCGTGCTGCGGTGGACATTATATCAGGATAAGATCCTTGTCATTAGTTCATATGTTTTTATTTTTCATTGTGGAATATATTCGTAGTAGGATACTGATAGGGAGTTGTGCCTGTCGGGCTTGTGTGATAGTTCTCTTATGTGTTTCTCCTTACATATTCAGTCATTTTCGTGTTGTGCTTATTGAGTTTTAGCTTGCGAGGTATGTGCCCCGGTGGTGTTAGTTGTGACTTGTTGATTCGGGTGAATAGTTATGAGGTCTTCATGTTTATTGCATCATTGTCAGTGATGTGAATGTTTGAAACAGGGCTCTTATGGATATGAGGCTAATTGCCTGTGCTGGATTTGATTACGGGCAACTATTGTGATCAGAAATGTTATTATAGGCATACGTGATGTGTTACATCATGTGGTTGTACCTTGTGGGTGTAGGCATAAGTTTTTGTAGCTGGTTGAGGCTGGTACCGGGTGTGGATGTTGGAATTAGGTCTTTGGAGATGAACGAATGGTGAAAAGTTTGATTTTAAGGCTTATTGGTATTGGTGGAAGGGATGAATTACAATTGAGATGGTGTCATCGGGATTATTTGGATTGGGGTGACGTTGGATCACCCACGGGTGTATATAGGACAAATAAATTCAGTGATTTGATGACTTCAGGATGATTCTTGGCACGCTCGAGGACGAACGTTTGTTTAAGAGGGGGAGGATGTAGTGACCCGGTCAATCGTTTTGAGAATTAAAGTCCCCTTCGGCGGCATAAGGTCTTCAGCAACTTTGTATTATGCATTATGACTCGCGTGTGGGGTCGAGTTCGGTTTCTGGATGATTTGGGGTCAGTTTGGAAGAAAGACTCTTGTTTTAAAAGTTTAAGCGGTACAAGTTGAACAAAATTTGAATTTTGTGTAAACGACTCCGGGATGGGGTTTTGATGATTCCAACAGCTTCGATGTTGATTTTGAACTTAGGCGTCCGTCCGGATTTGGATTTGGAGGTCCGTAGGTTAATTTGAAGCATTTCCGCGAAAATTGGAAAGTTGAAGTTTTGGAAGATTGAGAGGTTTGACCGAGAGTTGACTTTGATGATATCGGGGTTGGAATGAGATTCTGAGAGTTGGATAAGCTCTATTATGTCATTTGGGACTTTCATGCAAAATTTGATGTCATTCCGGGTTGGATGGATATGTTTCGGCACGAGTTTTGGAAGTTGGAAGATTTGAATGTTCATAAGTTTGATTCTTGGCGCGATCTGTAGTTTTGACATTGTTTGATGTGATTTGAGACCTCGAGCGAGTCTGTGGTATGTTATGGAACTTGTTGGTATGTTTTGACGGGGTACGAGCCATTTTCTCTTGTTTTGGATGGCTGTTCTGATATCTGGTGTCCCCTTCTATGCGATCACGAAGTTCAAGCCGCGTTCACATAGGTTGTGCTGGGACTGAACATTTTCCTTCTTCGCGTTCGCAGTGAGTGGTCTGCGATCGCGTAAGTCTGTGTGTGTTATCTCTCCGCGTTCGCATAGTTAATTCCGCGTTCGCGTAGTATAGCCCCAGCTGGTTCCCTTTTGCGATCATATTCCTTATTTCGCGACCGCGTAGTATTTTTCGTGGGGCATCAATGCTTTCCTTGTTCACGATCGCATGTACCTATCCGCGATCATGTAGTACAATTTCTGGCAGTGGACCTTTTCTTCTTTGCGATCGCAATTCCTCTTCCGCAATCGCGATGTACAAACACCTGGGTAGAATATAAAAGTACTCTATTTCGAGGGTTATCCATTTTTATCATTTTCGGAGTTGTAGAGCTCGATTTTGAGCGATTCTTCGTGGGTTTTTCAAGCAAATCATTGGGGTAAGTGTTCTTCACCAGAAATGTATTATATTCCATGATTGTATCTTTATTTTTATCTTATAGTTAGTGTTTTGTGTTGAGGAAAGATGGGGATTTTTGAACAAAAACTTTCTAAATGTAAAATGATGATTTCAGGGACGAATTGGTATCGGAATTTGATAACCTTAGTATTGTTGAACTCGTATTGGAATGGGTGTTCAGATTTTGTAAATTTTATCGGGTTCTGAGGTGTGGGCCTAGGGTTTGATTTTTGGGTTGACTTCTTAGTTTTTGATAAAGATTGAAGCTTTATTATCCGGAATGGTCCCTTATGAGTTTTATTTATGTTTTGAAGTTATTTTGGCTAGTTCTGAGCAGTCTGGAGGTCGTTTCACTCGAGAAGTTCATTTTAGAGTAACGGTCTATCTCCTTTGAGGTAAGTATCTTGCCTAACTTTGTTCGGGGGAACTGCCCCATAGGATTTGAGCCCTTGGTGCTAATTGTGTCATGTGAAGTCCGTGTACGCGAGGTGACAAGTGCGTGCTCGGGCTTATTTATGGAACGTTGACTTTTTAGGGTTCTTAGGTTCTTATGTTCATCAGATACGAAGATGTTTTGTTATGTTAAATCCCCCATTTACAAGTTTCACCTCTACGTGTCTTAACTGGAATTAATTGCTTCATGTTCCACCCTTATTGCCTATTTGGCTCTTATGTGCCGTAACTGAAGTTGTAGCCTTTTCGATTCCCGTGCTATTCTTTCCTAAATGCTTATCCTTAATTGATATTATTATTATTATGATCTCTTCTGTAATTGTCTATCCTTAATTGAGGTCATGATTCTCCTTTTCGTTGCTTATCCAAAATTGCAACTGTTGTATCTCTTTTGTGATTGTTCAACCCTAAATGAAGTTAGTTATCCTTTATCATAGTTGCCTCATCCTTATTTGGAATTAATGACTCATGTTGTCTTCCTTATTGAGCTATTCTTATTGTGACTAGTATTTTCTATTGTGTTTATTCTTTATGAGCTCGTTCTACCGTTTCTTTGCGTTCTAAAGCCTTTGAGTTGATTTACTTGTCGTATTCTTGGGTATTGCTGTTGTTGCTGTTGTACTCATTTTGTTGAGCCGAGGGCTATGCGCAGTTGAAGTATTGAAACTGTTTAGAGGAAGTGTTGTGAAATATGGGCACATGTTGTAAAAGTCATTCTATTGTGTTGTATTTTTGGAATGTGATATTGTTGGGAGGATTTGTTCGGGTGTTTGCACGAGGTTTCTGCCATGGTATTATTACTATTGATGTTGCTCATGCAGCGTGACAAGGCGGGCTATATCTGTGTGTTTGCGCATATGGCGAGATAAGGTGAGAACATTACTATGCGCGTGCGGCGAGACAAGGCAGGCATTTACCTTATTATTATGCACGTGGCGAGACAAGGTGGGCTGTGTCGGAGATTGATTTGTGATAAATTGTGAAGGCCTGGGGACATTGTTGTTGTTGATATTTGTGTAGTGGCGTGCCTAACTTGTGTGAGTTTACCTTGTGCAAATTGTGGGATCGTCCTTATGTGCCGTTCATTTTTCTCTACTCTTACTAGTTGGCCTGAACTGTGATAGAACACTTGCACAAGCATATACGTAGATAATCACCCCTATCAATTTAAGAAGATGGATCCTGATGTTATTGATTATTCATACACACCCTCGTCTACTTGCCTTGTATGTGAGAATGGTTCTATTGGCACGTGAGTCGTCCATGTAGTTACCTGTTGTAATGAGGGCACAAGATGCCAAGTGTTTAGGGTTCACAAATTGGGACCCATGAATTGTGACTGTTTTGGAGGTTTGATACCTCATAGAGATTATTGGATAAACTTGGTGTGAAAGCGGTTATTCTTGTCGAGTTTCTACTTGTCTTTTCTTTATTTGTTTTCACTGGATTTAAACAGTGTTCAGCTCACTCTCCTGTGTTATTACTTGTTGTATGTCGCTGCTATTCTTGCTTCCATTTCCTATTGCAAGAACCGTATTATTGTTGTCATTATGCGTACTTTTGTAGAGATATCGAACTCTGTCAGTCTATACCTATACTTGTTCATGTTATTTGGTCCAGTAGGTGTCTTGAATGTTCCTCGTCACTACTCCACTGAGGTTAGTCTTGATACCTACTGGGTACCTCTGTGGTGTACTCATACTACGCTTCTGCACATTTTTGTGCAGATCCAGGTATTTCAGAGTCAGTCAATCGCTAGCTAGCTGTACGGATATGCTGTGGAGACTCAAGGTAAACCTGATGCTGCGTTCGCAGGCTTCGGAGTCACCTTCTGATATTGCACTTGCACTGTTTTATCTCTATTTCAAAACAGTTGTATTTGTAGGTTTTCTAGAAAACTCAGTAGAGCTTATGACTTGTACTACCGGTTTTGGGATTGTAATTTGTATAGAGATTTCTATTTCGTATTTGTCAGTCGTTAGTTAAATATGGTTATTATTTCAGTAAATGTTTGGCTTACCTAGTCCCTAAGACTAGGTGCCATCACGACATCCTACGAAGGGAAATTTGGGTCGTGACAGCGGGTTACTTGACCGTTAATAGAAATTGTGCTTCATCGTGTATTAGCCTTGTAATAACCTTTAAATCAGATGTTCATAGAGTATCATCTCTTCTCGTGGAGTGGGCCGAACGCCTCGGCAATAGAATAGATGCATCTATTGTTCGTGCCACTCGACCCTCAGTGGTGTACTTATTATTCTGGATCGGGCCGTACGACCTCGGCATAAATCATGCGTGATAATGTTTGGAGCTCGAATACACTTGATACTACATTTATGACTTAGGAGGTTATAATTCATTTAATGGCGTGAAACTTGTCGAAGTTATTTATGTGTTATTATTATTGTTGTTATGCCTATTAGAATTTTTGTATTTTATTATTGTCCCGTAGTAAGTGTCGAAGTCGACCCCTCATCACTACTTGTTCGAGGTTAGACTGGATACTTACTGGGTACATGTTGTTTATGTACTCACGCTACACTTCTGCACTAATCGTGCAGGATCTGAGGCAGGTGCATTTGGCAGTCATGCCGGCGCGTACCACCGATAACCCGAGGCCTATTGGTGAGCTGCAACTTGAGCGGTTCTGCAACACCCAGAGTCTCTCTTTTGCATTTAGTTTTTGTCCACTTTATTTTCCACAGTAGTTAGAGTTTAGTATATTCTACTAGTTGCTCATACACTTGTGACACCGGTCTTGGAACACATACTAGTAGACTTTATGATTTTGGAGTATTCATTTCACTGCAATTACTCGCCCATTAGCCTTCATTTTACTTTACTAAATTTTCTACTCCTTATTTTCTTAATAATGGAATTCAACTACTTGAAAATTTATTAAAAAGAGCAATTGTTCGATTAATTCACCGTTGGCTTGCCTAGAGATAACATTGGACACTCTCACGGCCTATAGGAGAAATAGGATCTTGTAAACATGGTATTAGAGCACTAGGTTCACGTAGGTCTCACAAGTTATGAGCAGGCCTAATAGAGTCTTGCGGATCGGTGTGGAGACGTTCGTACTTATCATCGAGGGGCTATAGGGTGTTAGGAAACTACTCTTTCTTCATCTCCTATCGTGCAGTTGATGTTGTAATAAGTATCTTTCTCTTATTCTCTCACAAATGATGAAAACGCGCGTGGCGGATGTTCTCGACCATGGAAGAGGTACTAGAGGCCGAGGCAGAGGCTGAGGGAGGGCTCCAGCTCATAGTAGAGGATGGGGGCATCCCGGAGTTGCTCCAGTTATGCCACCAATGGATCAAGTAGAGGATCGTGCTATTGAGGAGTAGGGCGAGGTGCCTGCGGCGGAGCCAGCTCCAGCGGATTTCATGTCCGTACCAGGATTCCATGAGGTCATGAGGCGTATGCTGCGGTTCATGGAGTCTATGACTCAGGCTGGTTTATTTACAACGGATCCATCCACGTCTCAGGCGGGAGGGGGAGCGCAGACCCCTGCCCCTCAGGCTCCAGGGCATGCATCTGCCATATACCAGACCCCTAGCGCACTACCCGTGGGCGGAGCCTAGCCACTTGTAGCAACTATACCTGGGCCCATACCAGATGCGGCCGGCGAGCCACAGAAGCTCTTGGATAGATGGACCAGGCTACATCCTCCTGTCTTTGGAGGTGAGCGACCTGAGGACCCCCAGGACTTTATTGAACGGTGCAGGGACATACTGCACAACATGAGGATATTAAAGTCCCACGGGGTGGACGTTACCACCTTTCAGCTGGAGGGAAAGGCCCGTAGATGGTGACAGTCCTATCTCCTTCGCAGACCAGCAAGTTATCCTCCCTTGACTTGGGACCACTTCACACGTATCTTTTTGGATAGATATATTCCCCCCTCTCAGAGGGAAGAGTTGTGGTTTCAGTTCGAGCAGCTTCAGCAGGGTCAGATATCGGTGACCAACTATGAGGCAAGATTCTCTGAGTTGTCTCGCATGTACTTATGATACTTCCTACTGATGCAGAGAGAGTGTGGAGGTTTGTTGCAAGTTTACATTCAGGTATCCAGGACACTATGGCCCGAGAGGTTGAGAGGGGGACTTCATACGAGCTGGTTATGGAGATAGCTCGGAGGATCGAGGGTGTTCGTCAGTGGAGCCGATAGCAGATACCGCAGGACAAGAGATTTCGATATTCTAGAGGGTTCAGCGGTTCTTCGTTTGGGGGCGGAGGTGAGTTCATGAAGGGTCAGTCTAGCATACCTACATATCTAGCACCGCCGCCTCCTCATGGTGCTCCAGTGCGGCCCTATTTCAGTGCCATTCCAGAGAGCTCCTACCGTCCACCAGCCATTCAGGGTTCCTCTAGTGGGTACTCAGGCCATTAGGGTCAGACTTCAGGCAAATAGCCCGTCGTTCCGAGAGGTTGTTTCGAGTACGGGGATCTTGGTCACATGAGGAGGTTCTACCCCAGGCTTCAGGTCAAGGCAGTACAACAGGGTTCTCAGACTATGATTCTAGCACCAGCTGCCACACCAGTCGTCCAGCCGTCCAGCCGCCCAGAGGCGGAGGGCAGGTAGGTAGTGGCCATCCTAGAGTTGGAGGCCCGACAGGTAGAGGTCCGTCAGGTGGAGGCCAGTCAGTTGGCGCTCCAGCTAGGTTCTATGCTTTCCCAGCCAGACCAGATATAGTGGCCTCAGATACTGTGATCACATGTATTATTTTTGTTTGCGGTAGGGATGCTTCAGTACTATTTGATCCAAGGTCAACATATTCATATGTGTCATCTCTGTTTGCTCATTTTCTAGGTGTTCCTCACGAGTCCTTGGGTACTCCTGTATAGGTGTCCACGCCAGTAAGTGACTCTGTTATTATGGATCAGATCTATCAGTCCTGTATCGTGACTTTCTGTGGTTGTAAGACTAGAGCGGATCTTCTGTTGCTTGACATGACCGACTTTGAGGTCATCCTGGGCATGGATTGGTTGTCTCTATATCGCGCCGTCCTTGATTGCCATGCCAAGACTGTTACCTTGGCGATGCCAAAGTTGCCTAGATTGGAGTGGAGGTGTTCATCTGTCAGTGCACCTAGTCGGATTATCTTTTTTATGAAGGCTCGACACATGGTCGAGAAGGGTTATTTGGCTTATCTAGCTTATGTTCGGGATACGGCTGCAGAGACTTCGGCGATTGATTCAGTGCTTGTGGTCTGGGTGTTCTCCGATATGTTTCCTTCTGATCTACCAGGCATGCCACCAGATCGTGATATTGATTTCTGTATTGATTTGGCCCCAGGTACCCAGCCTATCTCTATTCCACCGTACCGCATGGCTCCGAAAGAGTTGAAGGAACAGCTTGAGAAGTTTCTAGCAAAGGGGTTCATCAGACCGAGTGTGTCACCTTGGGGTGCACCGGTGTTGTTCGTGAAGAAGAAAGATGGGACTATGCGGATGTGCATTGATTACCGCCAGTTGAACAAAGTTACCATTAAGAAGAAGTACCCATTTCCACATATTGATGATTTGTTTGACCAATTGCAGGGTGACAGGGTGTTCTCTAAGATCGACTTGAAATCGGGGTATCATCAGTTGAAGATTCCTGATTCGGATGTTCCAAAGACGGCTTTCCAGACTAGATATGGCCACTATGAGTTTCTAGTGATGTCCTTCGGTTTAACTAATGCCCCGGTGGTGTTTATGAATTTGATGAACAGGGTGTTCAGGCCATATATTTATTCGTTTGTCATTGTCTTCATTGATGACATTTTGATCTACTCGCATAACATGGAGGAGCACGAGCATCATTTGAGAGTGGAGCTTCAGACCTTGCGGGAACAGAAGCTATATGCTAAGTTCTCCAAGTGTGAGTTCTGGTTAGATTCTGTGGCATTCTTGGGGCATGTTGTATAAGGCGAGGGCATTAAGGTAGATCCCAAGAATATCGAGACAGTTTAGAGTTGGCCTCATCCTACCATAGAGATTGAGATCAGGAGCTTCTTGGGGTCAACAGGTTATATATCGTCGGTTCGTGGAGGGCTTCTAATCTATTGCAGCACCTTTGACAAGATTAACCCAGAAGAGCACTCCATTTCGGTGGTCCAATGATTATGGGGCGAGCTTTCAGAAGCTCAAGACAGCCTTGACTACGGCACCAGTTCTAGTGTTGCCTTCTGGTTCAAGGATGTATACGGTGTATTGTGATGCTTCACGCATTGGCCGGGTTGTGTATTGATGCAGGAGGGTGAGTTATTGCGTATGCTTCACGTCAGCTGAAGCCCCCACGAGAAGAATTACCCCGTGCATGATTTTGAGTTGGCCACGATAGTTCATGCTCTTAAGATCTGGAGGCGTTATCTTCACGGGGTGTCCTGTGAGGTTTACACCAATCATCGTAGCTTGTAGCATTTGTTCAAGATGAGGGATCTCAATTTAAGACAGCGTAGTGGCTTGAGTTACTAAAAGATTTTTATATTACCATCCTTTATCACCCGGGCAAGGCGAATGTGGTTGCGGATGCCTTGAGTAGAAAGGCGGAGAGTATGGGTAGTTTGGCATTCATTGCAACAGAGGAGAGGCTATTATCTTTGGGCATTCAGTCCTTGGCTAACAGACTTGTGAGTTTGGATATTTCAGAGCCCAGTCGAGTTCTTTCATGCATCATCGCTCACTCTTCATTATCCGAGTAGATCAAGGCTCGTCAGTTTGATGATCTACACTTGTTGGTTCTTAGGGAGATGGTACTACTGGGTGGTGCCAAGGAGGTTACTATCGATGAAGATGGTTTTATGCGACCCCAGGGTCGTCTATGTGTTCCAAATGTTAATGGGCTGAGGGAAAAGATTCTAGAGGAGGCACACAGTTCTTAATATTCTATTTATCTAGGCGCTACGAAGATGTATCGCGACCTGAGGCAGCATTATTGGTGGCGGCGGATGAAAAAGGACATAGTTGAGTATGTAGTGAGGTGCCTAAATTGCCAGCAGGTTAAGTATGAGCACCAGAGGCCAGGTGGCCTACTCCAGCAGATGACTATACCTGAGTGGAAATGGGAGCGTATTACTATGGACTTCGTAGTTGGGTTGTTGTAGACCTTGAGGAAGTTTGATGCATTTTGGGTCATTGTCGATAGGTTGACCAAGTCGACACACTTCATTTCGGTTGTGACCACGTATTCTTCAGAGAGATTGGCCCATATTTACATTCAAGAGATTGTTCGGTTGCATGGTGTGCCTGTTTCCATCGTATCAGATAGAGGCCCTCAGTTTACTTCGCATTTTTGGAGAGCAGTACAGAGTGAGTTGGGAACCGGGGTAGAGCTCAACACAGCCTTTCATCAGCAGACCGACGGGCAGTCGGAGTGGACGGCTTAGATCTTGGAGGATATACTCAAAGCATGTGTGATTGACTTCGAAGGGCAATGGGATTGATTCTTGCCTTTTGCCGAGTTTGCATACAACAACAGTTAACAATCCAACATCGAGATGGCTCTATTTGAGGCTTTATATGGTCGGCGATGTCGTTCGCCCATCGGATGGTTTGAGCCCGGCGAGGCTAAGTTATATGGTACTGATTTGTTTAAGGATGCCTTGGAAAAGGTAAAGTTGATTCAGGAGCGACTTCGCATAGCTCAGTCCAGACAGAAGAGTTACGCGGATCAGAAGGCACGTGATTTATCATTTATGGTGGTGAGAAGGTTCTCTTGAAAGTCTTGCCGATGAAGGGAATCATGAGATTCAGGAAGAAGGGCAAGTTGAGCCCAAGGTTAATAGGTCCATTTGAGGTGTAGAGACGAGTTGGGGAGGTTGCTTATGAGCTTGCTTTGCCTCCCAGTCTATCAGGAGTTCATCCGGTTTTCCACGTGTCTATGCTCTGGAAGTATCATGCCGACATGTCACATGTGTTAGACTACATCATGGTTCAGTTAGATGAGAGCCTAGGTTATGAGGAGGAGCCAATTGCCATTATTGACAAGCAGGTTTGCCAATTGAGGTCTAAGAAGATTTCTACGGTAAAAGTTCAGTGGACGGGTCAACCAGTCGAGGAGGCAACTTGGGAGACCGAGGAGGACATGCGGAGGATATATCCACACTTATTTGGCACTCCAGGTACAATTCTAGACCCGTTCGAGGATGAACATTTGTTTAAAAGGTGGAGAATATAACGAACCGATCGGTCGTTTTACTTTCTAGATCCCTGTTCCCCTAAATAAGATTCCCTATATGTGCTTTTACTATTTTATGACTCGTCGGGATGGTTAGTTCGGGTTTGGAAAGGTTCGGGTTGAAATCGGAACACTTAGTTCCTTAATATTGGACAAAAAGGACTAAGTTTGACTTGAGTCAAAATTTTGAGTAAACAACCTCGGAACTGGGATTTGACAGTCCCAATAGGTTAGTATGATAATTTTTGACTTGGGCTAATGTTCGGATCGGGTTTTGGATGACCCAGGAGCATTTCGGCGCTTAATATTGAATGTTGGCACATTGAAGGTTTTAAAGTTCTTTAAATTTGGTTTGGAGTAGGTTGTGGTGTTATCGAGGTCCGTTTGGAATTCCAAGCCTGGTAATAGTTCCGTATGACGATTTAAGACTTGCACGCAAAATTTTGTGTCATTCCAAGTAGTTTAAGTATGATTCGGCGCATTTGGAGTAAGTTGGAAGGACTTGAAGTTCATAAGTTGATTCTATTGGTTTTGGGTTGTGATTCTTAGTTTTAATGTCTTTATCTGCGTTCCGAGGCGAGTGAGTCCGTTTATGTTTACAAACTTGTTGGTGTGTTTGGGCGAGGACCCGGGGGCCTCGGGTGCTAATCGAACGATGCGCGGATCAAGTTTGGACTTGGAGGAAATGGCTGAAGCAGCAGAGCTTCTGGTGTAATTGCACCTGCGAGAAGCTAGCTGTAGGTGCGAGCGTGTGGCAGCAGGAGCGGTTTTGGGCGAGTTGGCTGTGGCCCGCAGAAGCGGAGGGATCTTCGCAGAAGCGGCCTCGCTTCTGCAAGGAAAGGGCCGCAGGTGCAAAGAGGGCCGGCCAGACCTGGGTCGCAGATGTGAGAGGCGAGCCGCAGAAGCGGGATCGCAGGTGCAGCGTCCTTTCCGCAGCTGCGCCCAATGCTGGGCTTGGTGCGTTCCACAGAAGCGGACCTTTGTCCGTAGAAGCGGTGTCGTAGGTGCGACCCAAGGTCCGCAGAAGCGGAATCACTGGAGGCAATGAGGTCTTTTAAATCGGGACTAGGCCATTTTGGTTCATTTATTTCACTTCTTGGGCAATTTTCGGAGGTTCTTAGAGAGGGATTTTCACCTAGCTATTGAAGGTAAGTAATTTCTATCTAATGTAAGTTAAGTACATAGATTATGGGTAGATTTTAACATGAAAACTTGTTAAAATTATGGGTTTAGTTGAAAAACTTATGTTTTGATAAAAATGGGATTTAACCACGAAAATGATTATGGAGTTGGGCGAAAATTATATATTTGAGTTCGTGAGGTTATGGGTAATATTTCTATTCGAAAATTTCCGGAATTCGGGCACCTGAGCCCGGGGGTGAATTTTAGGAATCTTCCAATTTGAGTTGGGTAATTACTCTAATAGTTAAATTATGAACTTTTGAACATATATTGATTAATTTATGTAATATTTAACTAGTTTTGGATTGTTCGACACCGATTTGAGGCTTTAGAACGAATTTGTGACCGGAACGTGAGGTTTGAGGCGAGGTAAGTCTTTTGCCTAACCTTGTAAGAGGAAATTTATCCCATTGGTGATTTAAATTACTATTTACTTCTAATTGTGGGGGATACGTACGCACGAGGTGACGAGAGTCCATGCATAGCTACTAATTATGCTTATGTCCGGGTAGTTTAGGACCCAAATCATGAAATGCTTGTATTTGCACCCTACTTGTTAATTAAAGTGCCTAAATTATATTGGAACTTGATAAAGGGATTGTAAAAGATCGAATTTTACTTACTTGAGTTTTGGCGGGTTACTTGACCGTTAATAGAAATTGTGCTTCGTCGTGTGTTAGCCTTGTAATAACTTTTAAATCAGATGTTCATAGAGCATCCTCTCTTCTCGTGGAGCGGGCCGAACGCCTCGGCAGTAGAATAGATGCATCTATGGTTCGTGCAGCTCGACCTTCAGCAGTGTACACATTATTTTGGATCGGACTGTACGACCTCAGCATAAGTCGTGCGTGATAATGTTTGGAGCCCGAATACACTTTATACTACATTTATGACTTAGGAGGTTATAATTCATTTAATGGCCTGAAACTTGTTGAAGTTAGTTATTGTGCTATTATTATTGTTGTTATTCATGTACCCATGCCTATTAGAATTTCTGTATTTTATTATTGGCCCGTAGTAAGTGTCGTCGAAGTCGACCCCTTGTCACTACTTCTTCGAGATTAGACTGGATATTTACTGGGCACATGTTGTTTATGTACTCACGCTACACTTCTGCACTAATCGTGCAGGATCTGAGGCAGGTGCATCTGGCAGTCATACCGGCGCGTACCACCGATATCCCGAGGCCTAGTGGTGAGTTGCTTCCTGAGCCGTTCTGCAGCACCCAGAGTCTCTGTTTTGCATTTAGTTTCTGTCTACTTTATTTCAGACAGTTAGAGTTTTGTATGTTCTACTAGTTGCTCATACACTTGTGACACCAGGTCTTGGAACACATACTAGTAGACTTTATGATTTTTTTGGAGTATCCATTTCACTGCAATGCTCGCTCATTAGCCTCCGTTTTACTTTACTAATAGCCCTTTTGGCCAAGCTGCAAAAATCAGCTTATTTTGAGAAGTGCTTTTTTTCAAAAGTGCTTTTCTCAAAAGTACTTTTGGTGAGAAGCAGTTTTTGTTTGGCTAATTAGTTTGAAAAGCACTTCTGAGCAGCAATTAGTGTTTGGCCAAGCTTTAAAAAATTGCTTCTAAGTGTATTTTTCTCAAAAGTGCTTCTCAAAAAAGTGCTTTTGGAGAGAAGCTACTTTTTTCTGCTTCTCCAAAACTGCTTATGCTTCTCCTCAAAAGCACTTTTTTTCCTTCCAAAAGCTTGACCAAACACCTCAATTTTTTGCCAAAAGTGCTTTTGGTAAAAAAAAAAAAAAAGAAGCACTTTTGGCCAAAAAAAAGCTTGGCCAAACAGGCTATAATTTTTTTACTCCTTATTTACTTAATAAATGTAAGTCACTACTCGAAAATTTATTAAAAAGAGCAATTGCATGATTAATTCACCGTTGGCTTGCCTAGCGGTAACGTTGGGCGTCATCACGGCTTACAGGAGAAATTGGATCGTGACATTCCAATTGTGGATTACTTATTTTAAGCTAAATAGAACCTCATCCAAAAACATATGAAACTTGCTCCAGTCACAACTTGTTAGCTGTGTATGTTCTTTATCTATTTAGCACACCGTTTTCTTGATTCACTGACGTATTAGCACATCATTCAAGTATGTACTATACCACTTTCATTATATAAAACGATTAGCAATTAATTGCCATCATTCAACTTCTTTGTTTTAGTCCGGTATGCTATTCGATAGTTTATTAATCAATTGATTGTAAAAAAAATATAGATCTGCTTGTGCATTAGCTAAGATGAAGTACGTCCTGAAATATCTGAGACGACGAAAATGGGATAAATTATGACAAATAAAAGAAGTAAACAAAAGTGCGTGCTATTCACATGTTTTACTATACTCTCTGTCTGTCTCCCTCATATAACTTCGTTTGGACTTTTCCCTTTCTTTCAGTCTCTCTCGCATTGACATTCATTCTGTCAGTAGCCAAATACTATTAATCCAAATTCTAAAGAGAATTGTATTATCAATATCTTTCTTTTTATTTGACACTATTTTCAGTACTTCAAAGAGTGATGCCTTTTTATTTTTGAATTTATAGTAATTTAAAATCTTCTATTTTACGTTCAATAACATGATGATCGTAATGAATGGTACAACAACATATAAATTAAAAATAAATTTCGTACAAATTTGATATAAATTTAATACATCTACAATAGCATATAAACTAAAAATAAATTTTATACGACTAACTTTATAATATACAACTTATTTATAACTTATCTACAACTTTTATACATACTAAAAATAAATTTTATACAACTAATTATATAGTATACACTTATTTATAACTTATCTACAACTTATCCATAACTTTCATACATTATTTTTACCAGTTAAAATTGTCATGACCCAAATTCCACTAGTCGTGATGGTACCTAACCCAACCCGCTAGGTAAGTGATCACGCCCAACTATGCCTTATAAAAAGGACTAAGCGGTCGCTGCAAATATAATCCGGTTTACAAGTCCGGAGTCGAATCCCACAGAGAACTAAGGTTTAGCTACAGCTGTTCACTATCACCAAGAAGACAAGCTTGAACAATTCCTAACCTATAGATATTAAGATTCTTGTGTTTAACTACTTAACTAACAAATTAAAATAGTAAATTAACAACTAACGATACTGAGGGTTAGAGAAAAGATTAAGGAGGTCTAGAGTTATGATTTCCCTAATTGTCGGAATCCTTCCCGCTATGTCTTCTATAATTTCGCCTAAGTATTCTCTACCGATCATGAGCACTCTTATTGCCGTAAATCTCTCCCAAGTAAATACGACAATTTACTAGACGCACTCTCCCGAGCTACGCTAGCTGACTTTTAATACAGCTCACTTCAGATCGCACCCAAGGCTTCGTTATCCCTAATCCCACCTTTAAACCCTCGGTTATTAATCCCTCATATACTCTGGGAGTGGTGTTGTTCAACAACTACCTAAATATGCACTCTCTCCCGAGTTATGCATACTAAATAGGCACAGCTAATTGAGAGCTATTCAACCAACCTGAATATAAACGTAGTTGAACAAATAGAGAAAAGCTATGGGTCAATTATATAAAAAAATAACAAGAAATTATCCTACAAAAGGTTCTATCAAAACTCTAGATAACAAATTAGCTATTCATAATAGTATGTAAAACTACAATACTAAAAGTCATAACCAACAATGAAAAAAATAGGAAGAGGAAGGAAAAAACTCGTAGAAGAATTCCCCGCCTTGCTCCCAATGTGTTCTTGCCTCCAAGGGTGTTGTCTAACCCTAAAGTAGTGTCTCTCCGCCTCCTTAGGTCTAATTTGTGTCCAAAATATGTTCTCCTTCTGTTCTTGGCCGGCCTCCTTTGTTTAATATAGGGCTTAGGACTTAAAATCCCATATTTTGCACTTTAGTCCCTGAAATTTTCGCTTCTTGCCGCGGTTTTGCCGCGGTCGCGGTGGAACCGCGGCCAAACATGCCCTCTGATTCTTCAGTTGTCCGCGACCATCTTCTGCCGCGGTTCTGTCGCGGTCGCGGCAAAATCGCGGTTTTTCACCCTGTTCCGTTTGGAATTTGAAAAAACGTAAAACATGAAAGTTGTAGCTCTTTGAGTTAACTTTCCAACCATATATTGTGGAGCCCAAATGGAGTTCTGAGCAAAAAGTTATGTCTATTTTACTAGACAGTGCGCAATATGCCTCCTCAAGTCTTCGTTCGTACTTAATTATCAAATTTGACCCCCGAACACGATCCCGGCTTAATTCCTTGAGATTTTACTCAGACTTCAAAGCTTCAAATCACTTAAATTCATTCCATAACATCTATATAGCTCGGAATCACACCTACAAGGCATAAAATACACAATTAGTGCAAAACACTAGCGATTAAAGCGCAAACTCAATTAAAGTGCAGTAAATTAGAGTGTAATAAGTTACTAAAATACGTAATTATAGCCTATCATCAATACCCCACACTTAAACTATTGCTCGTCCTCGAGCAATCAAACTACACTGTTTTATAGACACGACCTTTTTAAACAATTCTCCTAACTCATCACACCAACAGTATTTAAAATAGACTAAGCACAAAAGCGTAACATCTTCACCTCAAAATTTGACTCACAAGTACCACACGTTATTCACAACTCACCCACTTACTCTAATATAGAGGTCATTGACATTGCCTTTCCTTCATGAATCAAGTGCCCTCACACAACAAAAGAGAGTAGTTTCACACAATAAAATTTAAGAACACTTAGGAACTCAAGATAGAAAGAATTCACTCACTCTCAGAAATAACATTCATATGCCACAAAAGATGCATCATAAGCTTGCCCGTAGTGTACTACTCCACTAATCGAGCTCATTCAATCTTGGATCAATTAGGACTTTATTTGGTTGTAATGTAGGCTACGGGACGGGTAGGATACATTTAGATATAAGAGTGACTACACCTCCCTAAGCACTTTAATACATACATTTTAACATTTAAACCCCATACTTATGTCAAACCAAAATTCCACCTTCACATCAATGTAAATTATCTCATTCTTCTTTAAGCACACTTACGTCAAGAGCCACCACTTATCAAGAATTTTTTTTTCTTTTTTTCACAACAATCCAACTATTTTGTTTTCAATTCAAGTGGCTCTTCCTTTTTCAAAACAGTGCACCTTTCTCCTTATTTCATTAGTTCCACTCAAAAGCCAAACCAACCACCCCACACTTTAACTTTTACATAGTTCATAATAATTCACGTGCTCATGAGAGGTTACAATGGTTCAAATAGATGGTTAATTCGAACAAATGGGTAAGGCTTGTAATGTGGTTGCCAAAGAAACAGGATTACAGGCTCAAAGGGGTTAACTACGATACATAATAATTAGGCGGGTAAAATATACATATCTGGCTCAACAAGAAAACGCCTATATCACTTCCAAGACTGAACAACACTACTATTTCGCTTTGCAAACACACGGGGCAAGTTCTAGGCATCAAATGCACTGCACATAATATCACAAAACCTTACACACACATGGCACATAACTCACTCAGGATTGGATTCATCAAGACACCCTAGTCAGAGCAGTTAAGCAAATTTAAGATCATACAATTTAAGGTACTTATACAAGAGTCAATAACTGAGCCTAAGCGTCACAGCCAAAGTACTCACTATTCTCAAGGCATAACAAAGTCAAGAGATATTGCTTCATTTCAAAACAAAACACAATGGCTCCTATTCCCAAAAAAAAAAACTAACTACACCCGGTTCAAATAAAACCCTTGGAAAAGAACCGTGGTTTAAAGAAAAACCAAGGGGTAATTGCTACACTACCTAAAAAAACAAAAAATCTTTTTGGTATTTTCTTTAGACTTACTTCCCTCAAGAAAACTGTCTAGAAGATCCGTCATCAGGAAAAGTCCAATCTTTTAAAAAAAAAAAACACAGCTAAAGTAGCATGAAAAATCACCTAGACAATCTCCTCACCCCACACTTAAAATTGTGCATTGTCCCCAATGCACACCCATACATACAAGAGGGTAAAAGAAACTCCCTGGTAGGCCAAAGGCCGAAGCACTAGCAGTTCATGGGGTACTCAGACTTCTCCCAAGCTTGGTCCTTCGTGTGGGTACCTCACACGTAGTTCCAACCATTTGGTTTGCTGATGCATCCTTCCAATACCTTTGCTTTCTATGCTCCTAGAAAATAAAAAAATTGACACTACAAAAATAATACAATTAAAAAAAATAAAAATAAAAAATAAATAAAAGAAAGCAATAAAGCTGGGTTGCCTCCCAACAAGCGCTAGATTTAACGTCGCGGCACGACGCGAATCACTTTTTGCCTCCACCTCGAGCTTATGAATTGAACCCCAAGTTTTGCTTCAAGCTTATGATTATGCTCTTGGGGCGGTACAAATTCTTGCGAGCCAAAAATTAGATAAAATCTTATGCACTTGTTGGCTCTCGACCGAGGAGTGTCACCTTGCCTAGACGGCCTTGAGAAATCTAAAATATAAGGCTCATCTACCTCTTCCTTGGACTCCTTTTTATGCTCATAAGGGTGAATTTCCATTTCACCATCTGAACATAATGTAGAGAAGTGTTTGGAATGAGGCCCAACGCGCTCAAATACATGAACTTCAAGATTTTTAACCTCCTCAACACCAATCACACTAGAGTCAACTAAATTTGTATCTTCAACGTCCTTGGTTGACTCTAGTATTACTTCTTCAACATTGACATCCTCAAATTCTAGTTGGCTAGGTTGTTGATGTTCTACTCTGACCTCCCCAATTAACACCTCAAATTCATGCTCTTCTTGGCTACTATCCTCAATATTGGCTTGTTGAGCATTATAAGCTCCAACCACTTGACTCAATTGAGCCTCCAACTTGCGAATAGTTGCCTCTTGCCTTTCTATGTGCAATTGTTTCTCATTGTTTTGTTCCAGAAGGCACTTTAGCATATCCTTGATCTCCTTCAGGTCCGCATTCCCAGGTTCTTTGTTCCTATTGACTTCACAAGAAAAGGTAGAACCATCATAGTAAGGGGTTGGGGGAAAATAAGAAATATAAGCACAACCATGAAGGTGACCATTTTTACCACCACACACATCACACACATTCCACAAATAAGATTGAGTTGGTGCACATAACTCGCTCTTAGGAACGTTTTGAAAATTTTGCCACGGGTGGTTTCCTTCACAATATGTATGGAGATCAATAGTAGAATTATCTACACCTAAATTCCCATAATTCCAAGATGCCATGTTTCTCGAATCTATAGTTATAAAAAAAATACAAAAAAAAAAAATTAAACAAACTAAAAGTTCAAACTTGAACCCTAGCAATATATACAGCTACAACTACACCGTTAGTTCCCCGGCAACGGCGCCAAAATTTGATCACGCCCAACTATGCCTTATAAAAAGGACTAAGCGGTCGCTGCAAATATAATCCGGTTTACAAGTCCGGAGTCGAATCCCACAGAGAACTAAGGTTTAGCTACAGCTGTTCACTATCACCAAGAAGACAAGCTTGAACAATTCCTAACTTATAGATATTAAGATTCTTGTGTTTAACTAATTAACTAACAAATTAAAATAGTAAATTAACAACTAACGATACTGAGGGTTAGAGAAAAGATTAAGGAGGTCTAGAGTTATGATTTCCCCAATTGTCGGAATCCTTCCCGCTATGTCTTCTATAATTTCGCCTAAGTATTCTCTACCGATCATGAGCACTCTTATTGCCGTAAATCTCTCCCGAGTAATTACGACAATTACTAGACGCACTCTCCCGAGCTACGCTAGCTGACTTTTAATACAGCTCACTTCAGATCGCACCCAAGGCTTCGTTATCCCTAATCCCACCTTTAAACCCTCGGTTATTAATCCCTCATATACTCTGGGAGTGGTGTTGTTCAACAACTACCTAAATATGCACTCTCTCCCGAGTTATGCATACTAAATAGGCACAGCTAATTGAGAGCTATTCAACCAACCTGAATATAAACGTAGTTGAACAAATAGAGAAAAGCTATGGCTCAATTATATAAAAACATAACAAGAATTTATCCTACAAAAGGTTCTATCAAAACTCTAGATAACAAATTAGCTATTCATAATAGTATGTAAAACTACAATACTAAAAGTCATAACCAACAATGAAAAATAGGAAGAGGAAGGAAAAACCTCGTAGAAGAATTCTCCGCCTTGCTCCCAATGTGTTCTTGCCTCCAAGGGTGTTGTCTAACCCTAAAGTAGTGTCTCTCCGCCTCCTTAGGTCTAATTTGTGTCCAAAATATGTCCTCCTTCTGTTCTTGGCCGGCCTCCTTTGTTTAATATAGGGTTTAGGACTTAAAATCCCATGTTTTGCACTTTAGTCCCTGAAATTTTAGCTTCCTGCCGCGGTTTTGCCGCGGTCGCGGTGGAACCGCGGCCAAACATGCCCTCTGATTCTTCAGTTGTCCGCGACCATCTTCTACCGCGGTTGCGGTCTCGGCAAAACCGCGGTTTTTCACCCTGTTCCGTTTGGAATTTGAAAAAACGTAAAACATGAAAGTTGTAGTCCTTTGAGTTAACTTTCCAACCATATATTGTGGAGCCCAAATGGAGTTCTGAGCAAAAAGTTATGTCTATTTTACTAGACAATGCGCAATATGCCTCCTCAAGTCTTCGTTCGTACTTAATTATCAAATTTGACCCCCGAACACGATCCCGGCTTAATTCCTTGAGCTTTTACTCAGACTTCAAAGCTTCAAATCACTTAAATTCATTCCATAACATCTATATAGCTCGGAATCACACCTACAAGGCATAAAATACACAATTAGTGCAAAACACTAGCGATTAAAGCGCAAACTCAATTAAAGTGTAGTAAATTAGAGTGTAATAAGCGACTAAAATACGTAATTATAGCCTATCATCAGTAAGCCAACTAATAACTATCCAATTTTAATAATATTAAAAAGACGATTAAACAAAGAAATTATCTGATTCTTATACCTTTCCCAAGGACTGGAAGTACAAATCATGAGCTTCTAAGAATAGAATTTACAAATGATATGAAGTAAATACATCTTCTGTTTGAAAAGTACATAAACAGAGTTTTATAAATCTATGGGTACCATGAATAAGACGCAGCTACAACCAGAACGCATGTACATCTTCAAATCCAGCAACCGTCGAACACAACAACAACCGCAGCCAACATTTGCACGCAATGTGCAGAAGTGTAGTATCAGTACAACCGACCCCATATACTTGTAAGAACAAACCTAACCTTAGGTTGAAAGTAGTGACGAGCTGGAACGAAGGTCGGATCCGACACCAATAGCCAACAACAGTTCATAATAACATAATGTTATCTCCGAACTAGAATGCTCAGCTCGTTCACAGTTCCAGAAATTGGCATGCTTTCCAAGTGTATCATCCTTTACCGAAATCATCGAAACTATGAGTAAGTTTGAAAACTATAATTTTTCCCAAAAATCTTTCAACAATAAATAAGATGTTTCATTTTCTTTCCTGATAACAATTATAAAATACATCTCTACGCCCATATGTCAATATGCCTAAAAAGTCATGAATGATGTGATACCGTACAGTATGAGGAAAAATGCATCTCTATGCCTGTATGTGCCAATGCCATGTATCTCAGAGATGGATCATGTACTCACACTCTCAGAGTACTCAATCTCACTGCCTCACACTTTCCACTCGTCATGCTCAACCACTCGGTACTGTATATGGCCCATACGACCCAGGGAAATCCATCTCGGAGCATATATAACACTGACTATAAGTCACCCAGTACCGAGTTAAAAGGGCAATCTAACCT
The DNA here is from genome assembly GCF_001879085.1 of Nicotiana attenuata. Classification (NCBI taxonomy): domain Eukaryota; kingdom Viridiplantae; phylum Streptophyta; class Magnoliopsida; order Solanales; family Solanaceae; genus Nicotiana; species Nicotiana attenuata. The sequence continues at coordinate 40,000 of NW_017672051.1, read as the reverse complement.
TGTGGAATGACCAGAAAAAGAAGTTAGGTTAGAAAGCTGTATGATAGGTGGTAACTATCTTGTATTGTTCGGCGGGTAATCGGCGTACTCCGATCAGTGGGGGGAATCTTTGGCTTAAGTACTTCATACAAATCCATGTCCAGTGAAATCCATCCCTCAATAGTATCATCCGCGCTCACTTGGGGTGTGTGCAGACTTCGGAGGGGCTCCTTCAGCCCAAGCGCTATCATAAATCAATATAACCGCTGCGGCGTGTAGCCCGATCCCATAACTGTCACTCATAACCAGGCTCTCAGCCTCACTCAGTCATCAAACTCCCCAGTCTCACTCACGGGCTCACAATGTCATGAAACTAGCCCGACAACAATGATATGATGTATCAATAAATAAAAACTGAGACTGAGATATGATATGAATGCATGAATATGAGTGAGTACTAAATATCAGTAAAAATTAGTGAGATGACAGCAAAAAATGACCACTATGGGTCCGAACAGTATCGGCATAAAGCCTAAACATGATATCTAGCATGATTAACAGCTCAATTACTTTATCACATGGTGAAAACACATATATCAACAAGATAGGGCCACTATACAGTGCCATAGAGACAACAGAGTCACAATTCACAGGGTGCACGCCCACACGCCCGTCACCTAGCATGTGCATCACCTCAACACCAATCATATAACACTTAATTGGGGGTTTCATACCCTCAGCACTAAGTTTAGAAGAGTTACTTACCTCGAACAAGCCAATTCCAATACCGGAAACCAAGCGATGCTCCAAAAATTCCATCTCGCGCGTTCCGACCTCCGAATGGCTCGAAACTAACCAAAAACAACTCAAATACATCAAACAATGCTAAAGGAACCAATCCCAATCGAAAAAGGTCGAATCTTTAATCCAAAGCCCAAAATTGGCCAAAAAGCCCAACCTAGGCCCGCACCTCGGAACCCGACAAAACTCATAAAATCCGACAAATCATTCAATTATGAGTCTAACCATACTAGTTTCACTCAGATCCGACTCCAAATTGATGTTCAAAACTCAAAAATTCACATTATGAAACTTTAGGCAAACCCCCCCCCCCACCCTAATTTTCTCTTTAAATATACAAACCAATTACCAAAAATGAATATAGATTTACGAAATATAACCAAAACTGAGTAAAGAACATTTACCCCAATTCATATGGTGAAAATCGCCTCCAAAATCGTCCGAATCCGAGCTCCCCAACTCAAAATATGATCAAATGAACAAACCCTTATTTTATATATTTTTCTGCCAGCTATTTTGCCTTGTTTCTTGTGCCAAACAATCCCGAAACTCACTTTTGATACCTCCAATGGATTCCTTGTGAAATTTTAGTCAAGTTAAACTTTTGAATCACTCAATTTGAACTTACAATGAAGGAGATATGTTGGATTCAATATTTGCAAATAGTGCAGATTTTTAAATACGAATTCAATGGCAATTTCGTAATTAATCTGAAAAATCTGGCAACCCAATTCTTAGTAAAATGACCATAAATTCCTTATACGATGTCCAAATTTGACGATTCTTTTTGTTATGGCTCCGTAATTACGATACAGATTTAATGGTTCAATCAAAACAGAAATCGGAGCTCATTTTCTTAATGTGGTACCATTTATGCTTGAAGAAACGACGTCGAAACATAAGAAAAACGAGCGCAACACAGCCCAAACCTATCCGAAACTCATCCGAGCCCCTCGACACCCCGTACGAACATACCAACAAGTCTCATAATATAATACGGACCTACTCGAGGCCTCAAATCACGTATAACAACATTGAAACGACGAACCGCACCTCAAATCAAACTTAATGAACTTTCGAACTTTCGACTTCCAAAACTCGCGCCGAAACATATCAAATCAACTCGGAATGAACTCAAATTTTGCACACAAGTCCTAACACATCATACGGAGCTACTCATGCCCCCAAACTACCGAGCGAAGTGCAAATGCTCAAAACGACCGGTCGGGTCGTTACAAAAATACATCTACAACATCATACAATTTTCATTCAAATTTTATACAATATTTCATTTGTATATTTTGTATCTGATTTGTATATATTTTGTATGTGGTGTGTGCTTCTTCCTCTCTAAAATTCCAATCAAAACTTTCTCTTTAATATAATTTTGATACATATAACAACTTTATGTAAAAAGATAGTTATGATAACTTAAATACAAATTTTATACAATGATTCATACATTATACAAGTATTTTTCAACTTTCATACAACATTCAAATAAAAAAAATACAACTACAACAGAATACAATTTACATACAATTATAATACAACTTCACTATAATTTTATAAGTATATTGTATGTTATGTGTTCTTCTTTTTACGTAAAAAGATAGTATTGATAACTTAAATACAAATTTTATACTACAATTCATACATTATACAACTATTTTTCAACTTTCATACAACATTTTGTGATGACCCAAAAGGTCATCACTTGATTTACAAGTCAATTCTGTGTTCCGAGGTCTTAAAACCTCCTTTTATCTTGCCTCAATTTGCGTACGCAGTCCGGGCGTTTATCCGGAACACTTTTAAGTAAAAATTTGATAAAAATGCTAATTTTGCCTTCAAAATTGAATTTAAGTTGACTTCGATCAATATTTTGGGTAAACGGACCCAGACCCGTGATTTGACGATCCCGGAGGGTCCGTAGAAAAATATGAGACTTGGACATATGCCCGGAATCGAATTTTGAGGTCCCAAACCCGAGAAATGAATTTTTGAAGAAAATTGTTTAACTGAAATTTTAAGAGTTTTTGGAAATTTAAATGTGTTAGAATTTGATGGTATCGGGCCTGTATTTGGTTCCAGAGCCTGGTACAGGTCTTATATGGTATTTAAGTTGTGCTTGTAAAATTTGGTAAGAAACGAACTTCATATGACGTGAATCGGAACCTCGGTTGTGAAATTTGAAACTTAAGAGTTCTTGAGATTTTTCTTTGATTTTGATTCTAAACTCGTAGTTCAAGGTGTTATTTTGGCAAATTAATCGCGCGAGCAAGTCCGTATAATGTTTTTAGGTTAGTGTGCATGTTTGGTTTGGAGCCCCGAGGGCTCGGGTGAGGTTTTGGATAGACCACAGAGTGAAATTGGACTTAGGAAAACTGCTAGTGTGTTGCAGCTCTGCAGGCTTCGCAATTGCGAAGCCTGGATCGGAAATGCAAGCTCGCATTTGCGAAGCTGGGCTGGGCAGGGAGACCTTCGCGTTCCCGAAGCTCAATGTCGCAAATGCGACTTCAGCAGGGACCGCAATTGCGAACGATAGTTTGCATTTGCGAAGAAAGCAGGGCAGGCCTGCCTTCGCATTTATGAAGCCTGGGCCGCAATTGCGAGTTCGCATTTGCGAACTTGACATCACAAATGCGATATCTGCACCTGTGCAACTTATAACTTAGACGAAATTTCTTCATATTTCAAACTTTCTCAAAACTTAAACTCTCTTGGGCGATTTTCCAAAGACAAGTTCTTCTCCAAATCATTAGTAAGACATTTCTAACTCGTTTTCTTCAATCTATAACATCTTTTTACATGGTTTCAATTCAAAATCAAGGGTTTTTCATGGGAAATTGGGTGATTTTGGGTAGAACTTAGGATTTTCAAATTTTGGGGATTTGGACCTCGATTTGAGATCCGATTTCAAAACAAATTATATATTTCAGTTCGTGGGTGAATGGGTAATCGAGTTTTGGTTCGAACCTCGGGTTTTGATCAAGCGGGTCCGGAGTCGATTTTTTGACTTTTTGGCAAAATGATAGAAAACCTATAATTAAGCATTGAGTATGAATTCTTTAGCATTTATTGATGTTGTTAAATTAATTTGGGCTAGATACAAGTAACTTGAAGGCGAATTCTAAAGGAAAAGCGGTGTTTGAGGCTTGAGTTGGCCGTGGAAGTTCGAGGTAAGTGTTTGGCCTAACCTAAGCTTGAGGGAATAGGTGTTGTGTCTTAATTGCTATGTGTTGGTGTCAAGTACGACGTATAGGTAAGGTGACGAGTATCTATACGTTGGTGTCAATCATGCCGGTGAGTCTTATATTTGGATTTGTTGTGATTTTACTATATATTGATCATGCTTAACTTGATGGTTAGCAACCGTGGGACAAGAATTATGATTATCTTCGTGGTATTTGTTTATCGTTGAGCATTGGCTCGAGTTGAGGTTTCATTTGTGAATTTAATTGTTGGTACAAGTTTGGTTATAGCCGATTCCCTTGCCGGGACGTATTTAATTCTTACTGTTGGTTCCCTTGCCGGGATGCGTTTATTCTTGTTATTGGTTCCCTTGTCGGGATATTGTTGTTTTCTTATTGTTCCCTTGCCGGGATTCTTTGTGATTTGTGTTGATTTGTCTATTGGGATCGGGTTGCACGCCGCAACAATATTATATGAGATCGGGTTGCAAGCCTCAACAGTGAGGGGCCGGGTTGCACGCCGCAACAGTGATATATGAGTTGGATCGGGTTGCACGCCGCAACAGTATTCTATGATTTGGATCGGGTTGCACGCCGCTACACTGTTATATGATTTGGATAGGATAGCGCGCCGCAACAATAAAGAATAAAAGTGGACATTGATTCGTTACTATTTCTTTATTCTGGCTGATGTGAAATTTAAGATGTTCTTTATGCTTTTCTCATGAGATCCTGTTGGTACTTGATATTTCCCACAGCATATTCCCCTTCCCATCTTTAACTGCTAGTTCCCGTTATTATTACTTGCCGTATACGCTTTAACTGCACAGGTTTATTTGGTAGTCCTGTCCTAGCCTCGTCACTACTTCGCCGAGGTTAGGCTCGACACTTAACAGCACATGGGGTCAGTTGTGCTGATACTACACTCTGCACTGTGTGCAGATCTCGGTACCGGAGCTTTTGGACCTTAGCGAGGTTGCTACCTTCAGTCCAGCGGAGACCCGAGGTAGTCCTGCAAACGTCCGCAGGCCCTGGCGTCCCCGTCTATCTTTTATATTCTATTTTCATTTACTTCAGAGACGATTGTATCTTTCTTTCAGACAATTGTTTGTAGTAGTCGTAGATGCTCCGTGATATTATGACACCAATTCTAGGTAGAGATGCATTTTGTATTTTTCGTACTAGTATTTGGCTAAGTTATCAGATTTCGTCTTCCGCATTTCTTTTATTATTATTATTGTTCCGCTGTTGATCGTATTTTGATTTAAAATTGTTAAAAGGTTAAGAAAAAGGGTGTTAAGATCTATAATACTCGGCTTGCCTAGCTTTCACGAGTAGGCGCCATCACGACTCCCGAGGGTGGGAAGTCCGGGTCGTAACAAGTTGGTATCAGAGCTCTAGTTTGCTTAGGTCTCACAATTCACGGACAAGCTTGGTAGAGTCTGAGGGATCGGTACAGAGACGGGATTTTATCATCAACTTGATGAATTAATTTCAAGATATAAGGCTTTCCTATTATAACGGGTTGTTCAAAAGGATTCCCCGTCCTTCCATCAAATATTCTGCTTTTTCCTGGATATTCGGGTTCAAATACCCATGGATTCGCTGTTTGCTTACTGGCTTCATATAATTCAGAAAACACAAGTTTTCTCGAAGCTTCTTGTTCGTATCTCTCATCAAAAGGTGCTATTCGATAATGTCTGTCTAGCAGACTCCCTGCTAACCCGAGTGAACATTCAAATATCTGTCCTACATTCATTCGTGAAGGTACTCCTAATGGGTTAAAGACAATATCAACGGATCTTCCATCTTGTAAATAAGGCATATCTTGTCTAGGCAAAATTTTGGAAATGATACCTTTATTTCCGTGTCTTCCAGCTACTTTATCGCCTACTTTGATTTCACGTTTCTGTAAAATATATACACGAATCGTTTCGGGATTATAACTGAAACCTCCCCTTTTCTGGATCCACCTCNATTATTGTTTGGCTAGGCCAGCTGGGTCACCTGCCTTGACTTGGGATCAGTTCTCTCAGCTATTTCTGGAGAAGTTTCTTCCTATCACTCAGAGGGAGGACTATTGGAGGCAGTTTGAGCGTCTCCAGCAGGGTTCTATGACCATCCCTCAGTACGAGACCATATTCATTGCTTTGGCCCGTCACGCTCTTATTATACTTTCCACCGAGAGAGAGAGGGCGAGGAGGTTCATTGAGGGACTCGCTCAGCCGATTCGATTGCAGATGGCTAAGGAGACTAGGAGCGAGATTTCTTTCCAGGATGCAGTCAATGTGGCCAGGAGAGTGGAGATGGTTCTATCGCAGGGAGTGGTTTGGGGTCTGACAAGAGGCCCCGTCATTCATACAGATTCAGTGGTGCCTCATGTGGAGGCAGGGATTCTTTTGGTAGGGGCCATCCTCCCAGGACGTTTCATTCAGCACTTCAGACTTCTCATGGTGCTCCAGGTGGTCGTGGTTCTCATGTGCAGTATTCTGATCAGCAGTCCTACCGTGCACCATCAGCTCCTATCAGAGCACGTCCTCTTCAGAGATATTCTCATGGTCAGCCGGCCTGCCAGGGTCAGTCTCAGTTTCCTCAGCTGCAGCACTCAGGTGGATGCTTTAAGTGTGGTGAGTATGGTCATATCCGGAGGGCTTATCCGAGATTAGTGGGTGTTCGGTCGCAGCAGCAGGGTTCCCGTGCCATGGTTCAGGCACCAGGTGCTCCACCGCCCGCTCAGCCAGCTAGGGGTGGGGGTAGAGGTGTTAGAGGTGGAGGCAGAGGTATTAGAGGTGGAGCTCAGGCCGCTAGAGGTAGAGGCTAGCCAACAGGAGGCCGTCCTAGAGACGTAGCTCGAAGTGGTGGGGCCCAGCCCCGATGTTATGCTCTTCCAGCCAGGCCCGAGGCTGAGGCCTCCGATGCAGTTATCACAGGTACCGTTCTGGTTTGTAGTAGAGATGCTTCAGTTCTATGTGTCATCTTATTTTGCCCCGTATCTGGTCATGCCTAGTGATTCTTTGAGTGCTCCTCTATATGTGTCTACACCGGTGGGTGATTCTATTGTGGTGGATCGTGTCCATCATTCATGTATATAGGGGGTTTTGAGACCCGAGTAGATCTGTTACATTTTGATATGGTCATTTTGATGTCATATTGGGGATGGACTGGTTATCACCTTACCACGCTATCTTGGACTGTCATGCCAAGACTATAACCTTAGCTTTGCCGGGTTTACCTCATTTAGAGTGGAAGGGGACTCCTGGTTATTCCACCCGTAGGGTTATCTCATATATGAAGGCTCAACGTATGGTTGAGAAGGGATGTTTGGCCTATTTGGCGTATGTTCGTGATTCTACTGCCGAGGTTCCTTCCATGGATTATGTGCCTGTTGTTCGTGAGTTTCTAAAGGTCTTTCCTGCAGACCTGCCGGGTATGCTGCCCGACAGGGATATTGACTTTTTCATTGATTTGGCTCCGGGTACTCAACCCATTTCTATTCTGCCGTATCGTATGGCCCCGCCAGAGTTGAAGAATTGAAAGAACAGTTGCAATACTTGCTTGATAAGGGCTTCATTAGACCTAGTGTCTCGCCTTGGGGTGCGCCGATATTGTTTGTTAAGGAGAAGGACGGATCGATGAGGATGTGTATAGATTATCGGCAGTTGAACAAGGTCACAATCAAGAATAAGTATCCATTGTCGAGGATTGATGATTTGTTTGATCAGCTTCAGGGTGCCAAGGTGTTTTCGAAGATTGATTTGAGATCTGTCTACCATCAGTTAAGGATTAGGGTGTCTGATGTCCCTAAGACAGCTTTTCGCACTCAGTACGGGCATTATGAGTTCTTGGTGATGTCATTCGAATTGACAAATGCCCCAGCAGCTTTCATGGATTTGATAAACCGAGTGTTCAGGCCTTATTTGGATTCCTTCGTGATTGTCTTCATTGACGATATTTTGATCTACTCTCGCAGCCGGGAGGAGCACGAGCAGCATCTTCGAGTCGTTCTTCAGACTCTGAAGGATAGTCAGTTGTATGCTAAGTTTTCGAAGTGCGAGTCTTGGTTGAGTTCAGTTGCATTCTTGGGCCACGATGTATCAGCAGAGGGTATTCAGTTGGATCCGAAGAAGATAGAGGCAGTCAAGAACTGGCCTCGACCCACATCAGCTACAGAGATCCGGTGTTTCTTGGGTTTGGCGGGTTATTACCGTCGGTTTGTAGAGGGGTTTTCATCTATTGCAGCCCCAATGACCTGGTTGACCTAGAAGGGTGTCCAGTTCAGGTGGTCGGACGATGTGAGGCGAGCTTTCAGAAGCTCAAGACAGCTTTGACTACAACGCTGGTGTTAGTATTACCTACGGGTTCAGGGCCTTATACAGTATATTGTGATGCATCGCGTATTGGACTTGGTACGGTGTTGATGCAGAATGGCAAGGTTATTGTATATGCTTCATGACAGTTTAAGATTCACGAGAAGAATTATCCAGTTCATGATTTGGAGCTAGCAGCCATTGTTCAAGCGCTGAAGATTTGGAGGCATTATTTATATGGCGTGTCGTGTCAGGTGTTCACGGATCACAAGAGTCTGCAATACTTGTTCCAGCAGAAGGAGCTAAATTTGAGGCAGATGAGGTGGTTGGAGATGCTGAAAGACTATGATATCAACATCTTGTATCATCCGGGAAAGGCCAATGTAGTGGCCGATGCATTGAGTAGGAAGTCAGCCAGTATGGGCAGCCTTGCGTATATTCCAGTCGGTGAAAGGCCGCTTGCTTTGGATGTTCAGACTTTAGCCAATCAGTTCGTGAGGTTGGATGTTTTTGAGCCCAGCCGTGTGCTAGCTTGCACAGTCGCTCGTTCTTCATTATTTGAGTGTATCCGTGATCGGCAGTATGATGATCCTCATTTGCTTGTCCTTAGAGACACAGTGCGGCACGGAGGTGCCAAGCAGGTTACAGTTGGAGATGATGGAGTTTTTAGGATGCAGGGTCGTATTGTGTGCCTAATATGGATGGACTTTGTGAGTTAATTCTAGAGGAGGCCCATAGTTCCCGGTATTCTATTCATCCGGGCGCCGCTAAGATGTATCAGGACTTGCGACAACATTATTGGTGGAGGAGGATGAAGAAGAATATTTTTGCCTATATAGCTCGGTGTTTAAATTGTCAGCACGTGAAGTACGAGCATCAGAGACCTGGTGGTTTGTTCCAGAAGATTGAGATTCCCGAGTGGAAGTGGGAGCGTATCACTATGGACTTCGTTGTTGGACTCCCACGGACTCAGAGGAAGTTCGATGCAGTATGGGTTATTGTTGATAGGCTGACCAAGTCAGCGCATTTCATTCCTGTGGCAGTTTCCTATTCCTCGGAGCGGTTGGCTGAGATCTATATCCTGGAGATTGTTCGTCTTCATGGTGTGCCCGTGTCTATCATTTCTGACCGGGGTACGCAGTTTACCTTGCATTTTTGGGGCAGTACAGCGTGAGTTGGGTACTCGGGTCGAGTTGAGCACATCATTTCATTCAGACGGACGGACAGTCCGAGCGTACTATTCAAATTTTGGAGGATATGCTCCGAGCATGTGTTATTGACTTTGGAGGTTCTTGGGATCAGTTCTTGCCATTAGCAGAGTTTGCCTACAACAACAGCTACCAGTCAAGCACTCAGATGGCCCCTTATGAGGCATTATATGGTAGGCGGTGTCGGTCGCCGGTTGGCTGGTTTGAGCCGGGAAAGGCTTGGTTGTTGGGTATAGATTTAATTCAAGATGCCTTGGATAAAGTGAAGATCATTTAGGATAGGCTTCGTATAGCTCAGTCCAGGCAGAAGAGTTATGTCGACCGCAAGGTTCGTGATGTGGCATTCATGGTCGGAGAGCGAGTGTTGCTTCGGGTGTCGCCCATGAAGGGCGTGATGAGACTTGGGAAGAAGGGCAAGCTAAGCCCTAGGTTCATTGGTCCTTTTGAGATTCTTGATCAAGTGGGAGAGGTGGCTTACAGACTTGCGTTGACGCCAATTTTATCAGCTGTGCACCTAGTATTTCATGTGTCCATGCTTCGGAAGTATCACGGCGATCCATCCCACGTGTTAGACTTCAGCATTGTCCAGTTGGACAAGGACTTGACCTATGAGGAGGAGTCGGTAGCTATTCTAGACCGGCAGGTTCGTCAATTGAGATCGAAGTAGTTCCCTTCTGTTCGTGTTCAGTGGAGAGGTCATCCTGCCGAGGCAGCTACCTGGGAGTCCGAGTTCGATATGCGGAGCCGAATCCCCATCTTTTCCCCGACTCAGGTACTTCTTTTCTCAGTCCGTTCGAGGACGAACGGTTGTTTTAGAGGTGGAGGATGTGATGACCCAAAAGGTCATCACTTGATTTACAAGTCAATTCTATGTTCCGAGATCTTAAAAACCTCCTTTTGGTTGGAGCCCCGAGGGCTCGAGTGAGTTTTGCATAGGCCACGGAGTGAAAGTGGACTTAGGAAAACTGCTGGTGTGTTGCAGGTCTGCAGGCTTCGCAATTGCGAAGCTTGGCTCGCAAATGCGAGCTCGCATTTGCGAAGTAATATCACATTTGCGAAGCTGGGCTGGGCAGGGAGACCTTCGCATTTGCGAAGCCCAATGTCGCAAATGCGACTTCAGCAGGGACCGCAATTTGCGAACGATAGTTCGCATTTGCGAAGAAAGCAGGGCAGGCCTACCTTCGCATTTGCGAAGCCTGGGCCGCAATTGCGAGTTCGTATTTGCGAACCTGAATCGCAAATGCGATATCTGCACCTGTGCAACTTATAACTTAGACGAAATTTCTTCATTTTTCAAACTTTCTCAAAACCTAAACTCTCTTGGGCGATTTTCCAAAGACAAGTTCTTCTCCAAATCATTATTACGTCATTTCTAACTCGTTTTTTTCAATCTATAACATATTTTACATGGTTTCAATTCAAAATCAAGGGGTTTTCGTGGGAAATTGGGTGATTTTGGGTAGAACTTAGGATTTTCAAATTTTGGGGATTTGGACCTCGATTTGAGGTCCGATTTCAAATCAAATTATATATTTGAGTTCGTGGGTGAATGGGTAATCGGGTTTTGTTCGAACCTCGGGTTTTGACCAAGCGGGCCCAGGATCGATTTTTTGACTTTTTGGCAAAATGATAGAAAACCTATAATTAAGCATTGGGTATGAATTCTTTAGCATTTATTGATGTTGTTAAATTAATTTGGGCTAGATACAAGTAAGTTGGAGGCGAATTCTAAAGGAAAAGCGGTGTTTGAGGCTTGAGTTGGCCGTGGAAGTTCGAGGTAAGTGTTTGGCCTAACCTTAGCTTGAGGGAATAGGTGTTGTGTCTTAATTGCTATGTGTTGGTGTCATGTACGACGTATATGTGAGGTGACGAGTATCTATGCGTTGGTTTCAAGCATGCCCGTGAGTCTTATATTTGGATTTGTTGTGATTTTACTATATATTGATCATGCTTAACTTGATGGTTAGCAACCGTGGGACAAGAATTATGATTATATTCGTGGTATTTGTTTATCGTTGAGCATTGGCTCCAGTTGAGGTTTCATTTGTGAAGTTAATTGTTGGTACCAGTTTGGTTATAGCTGATTCCCTTGCCGGGACGTATTTAATTCTTACTGTTGGTTCCCTTGCCGGGATGTGTTTATTCTTATTATTGGTTCCCTTGCCGGGATATTGTTGTTTCCTTATTGTTCTCTTGCCGGGATTCTTTGTGATTTGTGTTGATTTGTATATTGGGATCGGGTTGCACGCCGCAACAATATTATATGGGATCGGGTTGCAAGCCGCAACAAGGAGTAATAAGGGAGGACAAGAGGGGTCGGGTTGCACGCCGCAACAGTGATATATGAGTTGGATCGGGTTGCAAGCCGTAACAGTATTCTATGATTTAGATCGGGTTGCACGCTGCAACAGTGTTATATAATTTGGATCGGGTTGCGCGCCCCAATAATAAAGAATAAAAGTGGACATTGATTCGTTACTGTTTCTTTATTCTGGCTGATGTGAAATTTAAGATGTTCTTTATGCTTTTCTCCTGAGATCCTGTTGGTACTTGATATTCCCCACAGCATGTTCCCCTTTCCATCTTTAACTGCTAGTTCCCATTATTATTACTTGCCGTATATGCTTTAATTGCACAGGTTTATTTGGTAGTCCTGTCCTAGCCTCGTCACTACTTCACCGAGGTTAGGCTAGACACTTACCAGCACATGGAGTCGGTTGTGCTGATACTACACTCTGCACTGTGTGCAGATCTCGGTACCGGAGCTTTTGGACCTTAGCGAGGTTGTTGCCTTCAGTCCAGCGGAGACCCGAGGTAGTCCTGCAGACGTCCGCAGGCCCTGGCGTCCCCTTCTGTCTTTTATATTCTGTTTTCATTTACTTCAGAGACAGATTGTATCTTTCTTCCCAGACAACTATGTGTAGTAATCGTAGATGGTCCGTGATATTGTGACACCAGTTCTGGGTAGAGATGTATTTTGTATTTTTCGTACTAGTATTTGGCTATGTTATCAGATTTCGTCTTCCGCATTTCTTTTTTTATTATTATTATTATTATTATTATTATTATTATTATTAATTATTATTATTATTCCACTGTTGATCGTACTTTGATTTAAAATTGTTAAAAGGTTAAGAAAAAGGGTGTTAAGATCTATAATACTCGGCATGCCTAGTTTTCACGAGTAGGCGCCATCACGACTCCCGAGGGTGGGAAGTCCGGGTCGTGACAAGTTGATATCAGAGCTCTAGGTTGCTTAGGTCTCACAATTCACGGACAAGCTTAGTAGAGTCTGAGGGATCGGTACAGAGACGTCTGTGCTTATCTCCCAGAGGCTACAGAGTTAGGAATAATTTCACTTCTATTCTTCTCTGTCGTGCGATTTGGTTTCTCAATGCTAATTGAACTTCTACTCTGTTCTTTCGCAAATGGCGAGAACACGCGCTTCTTCATCCGCTGATCAACAGCCCGAGCCCCCAGCGGCAGCATCTACGAGGGGCAGAGTGCGAGGCCGAGGTCGTGCTAGGGGCCGAGGCAGGGGCAGGGCTCAGCCCAGAGCACCAGCGGCGGAGCCTCATGTTGAGTTTGATGATGAAGTTCCGGCCCAGACAGTTCTGGTGGGCCCAGCTCAGGTACCAGAGGGGTTCATTGCTACCCCAGTACTCCAGGATGCTTTGGTCCGTCTAGTGGGCCTTATGGAGAGTGTCACTCGGGCAGGCTTACTTACTGTAGCGCCAACCGTCTCTCAGGCTGGGGGAGGAGCCTTGTTGGTATAGGTAAAAAGCTATTATAAAGAAAATTGCTAAGTTAAAACTCTATAGTAAAACACATTCAAAATTTATTGATTGACAATTTCAATTAGGACACCTATCGTGCAACATGAAAGAAAATTGCTAAGTTAAAACTCTATAGTAAAACGATTGAAATCTATTGATGAATTCCATTAAGAACATATACAACATGAAAGGATAAAAAGAAGAGAACATCAGAGGAGAGGAAGAAAAATTGGGGAAAGAAGAGAGAATGAGAGATAGAGAGACAGAAACAGAGAGCGCGAAGGAGAGAGAACATGGATGAGAAATAACTGATTCCAATTCAATTCATAATATAAAGGGATACTCATTTAAAATTAATTTGTATATAATTGGTAAATTGTATATGTCCATGTAATTAAGTTAAAACTTGATTAGGGAGGATAATAAAGTTTCATATGTAGTATAGGAAGAGGTAAAATCTCTTTTCAGAAACACTTAGAAGTATTTTTACCGCTTTGGCGCTTTGTGTTCAAAAGTTACTATAGTTCAGCTAATACAAACGGGCTGATAATCCCAATGTATAGCCCACAGTGCCACTTAAGTATCCCCAAACCATTTTAATTTTTAGCCATATCGCTTTAATTGAAAATATGAGTTTTTTGCATCAGATATTTGCGACATTAACACTTGGCCTGTGTGATGTAAATATCTGATATACATCGTAGGAGCAAAATAGGATCTAATTTGTGTTCAAATATTTCAAATTTGCAACTAGACTAAAATGTATTTAAGGAAATGTGGGTGCCTTGATTCCACATTACATCAATTACTATCTTCAGGAATTGCTTTTATTTTTATTTTGTTAAACTTTAAAATTTTCATTTAGCCAAGTATGTCAATATGTACAAGTATGTCAATGGTTCATACATCTATAACTATTACTATCCAACTATCCAATCTACTACTGGAACTATCCATTGATAACAATCTCTACATTTTAGTGTTATATTGGGCAAGTATTCTCAGCTGGTAATGCTACTTGCTAATTTTCTGTCCATAAGTATGTAGCTGTAGTATAATTTCCTTTATCAGGGTTGATTGCTGAATCTTCTTGCATTCCTTTCAGACCAGATTTGATGTACACTTGCTGCAAATAGGAATCCGATGACGCCTGGAGTTATTAGTTCTCTTGGCTGCCCATTTGACTTCATCTTCCTAACCTCTGATTGATCTCAAATAGGAATCCAGTGTAGCAATGTGCTCCATATATAGTCACAGTCAAAGAAAAAGGCATTTAACTCTTGCAATTATCTTTTCAACTAACTTCAGGAATTGTTACCAGCAGATATCTTAGAAAATTGGGCAAAGTATAGTGATACTTTTAAAGACTATACATTCAAAGTATAATTGTATTAAGTAGAAAAAAGATTGTGCAATGAAGAGATTATTAAATATTGGTGCTTTTCGCTTGCCATACAAATGGAAGTCTTTGTTTCACAAGTTGTGATAATTCAAAGAGTTTCGAATTAAAAGACATCCATCTCTTAAACATAGTAAGGCACTTGTATTCCTGAAACCTTACATAGTGCAGTAGCTTTTATCAATATGTCTATCACTAGTTTCCAGACTTCTCAGGTAAAAACTAGCAACTTTGCACGAAAAACCCAATAAGCCAAGCCAGATATGCAATGCAGGGTATATCTCATATTCTATAGGGGCTACTTGGAAAAAGCTTCTAATTTGCAGCATCCAAATGAAGTATACAATGGGAATGTGTCAACTTACATTTAAAATAGAACTGAAACCACATATTTCAAGTGGTACATGTGTGGTTTCTGTGACAGATAATACCCTTTCTCCATTACCTTGTCTATACATGCTCTCTGTTAGTTTTAGAAAATGTACAAGTACAATTCTTCAGCAAGAATCAACTTTCAATCAATTTTCAAGGCATGTTGATCTCACCAACGTTTTCTTCAATCTTGCTCTCCGCTTCAACTTTTAATCTCTGCCAAATGGGAATAAAGTAGAGTTTAATTAGGCTGTAGATGACAGACAAATTTCTTAGATTGATCCTAGAGTGAATTTTCAAAATACTACACTTTGTGTTTCGCTAGGTTCGGAGGATTAAGATATTTAATTTGAGCTCACATTAGCCAAAATCTTTCAAGTACAGAATGAATCATTAAGGGCTCGAAAACTCTGTACTTCTGCATAAAACTTTTTTTTTAATTTTCTTTTATCCTCATTTGCTCCTTTTTCTCTCAACCTATGAATCATTACTACCCTTTTTTTCCCACAGGTAGAGATCAAGCGACAAACCTTTGCTGCCGAAGAGTTCTCATTTGACATGCGTGCAAACATTGTTGTGTAGACCTTTGCATCTTTCTTATTGCTCTCTGCTTGGAGTTGTTTTAGTGTCTTCTGTATCAGTTTCACCTCCCTGAGCAGCAGGAACTCTTTGATTCAATATAGTCAAAAGAAAAAATCTCCAACGATATTTTAAGTCATAAGTTGCATTACCTGTTCTGTGGATCAATTTCCAGGGCCTTCTTGATATCCAATTCTGCCAAGTGCAGATCAGCTGTGTCCATAAAAGCTTGTGCTCTCCTATATAATGCTTTCACATTACAGGACTCAATTTCTAAGACCTACGAGCGATGAGAAAGGATAAGGACGAATTTAGGCCCTGCTTGCGTGGATTTGAAATGACTGAGATCGCAAATTAAAAGAACGAATGCTTTTAATCAGCTAAAGTTGCATCAAGCTTTTTTCATTCTTCAGCATTTGAAACAGCTACCCAGAATTAAGTACATAGCAGCAGGGATTTCGAAGACCTACAAACAGCTCCTGATAGAGAATGGGACGACGGAGAGAAAAGAGAAGAATTACGCAAAACCATGATACTTTCAAAAGAAAACACATTTCTAGCCCAACATAGAAACACACATGATCATACTCTTGTCACACTACAAAACCTGCCTATCCATCCAAGTTATCCAATGATTTCTCTTGTTACCTAAGTACATTACCTTGGAACAATGCTTGATAGCTTCCTGGAAATCATTTTGTTTGAGACAACAAGCAGCACCATTCAACCAGCATGACACTCTCAATGATTTAACTAGCCTTCGGTCATCATCTTCAAAGGTTCCATCTTCATTAATATAATCAACAGCCTGAACAGAAAAAATCCAAAAAAAAAAAAAAACATACAAATAATAAAACGTCTAACAAAAAGTCGCACATTCTAAACATTGATGACCAATTCACTGAGATACCTTCTCATATTTCTTCATTGCTCTTTGATACTTTCCGTTTTTAAAGAGTAGATTGCCCTCTTCTTTCTTCCTTTGGGCCACTTGGATTCTCTCATGTTTATTCATTTCCCAAGGATCCTTTTCCTTGTCTCCCAAAAGGAGAAAGTTAGAACTTCGTAAAATTGTATGTATCAACCCAAAATGAGTAATAGCCCGTTTGGCCAAGCTTCTAAAATCAGCTTATTTTGAGAAGTGCTTTTCTCAAAAGTACTTTTTAAAAAAGTGCTTTTGGCGAGAAGTAGTTTGTGTTTGGCTAATTAATTTGAAAAGCACTTTTAAGCAGTTGTTAGTGTTTGGCCAAGCTTTTGAAAACTGCTTCTAAGTGTATTTTTCTCAAAAGTGCTTCTCAAAAAAGTGCTTTTGGAGAGAAGCTACTTTTTTCTGCTTCTCCAAAACTGCTTCTGCTTCTCCTCAAAAGCACTTTTTTTCCTTCCAAAAGCTTGGCCAAACACCTCAATTTTTGGCCAAAAGTGCTTTTGGCCCAAAAAGCACTTTTGGCCCAAAAAAAAGAACTTGGCCAAACAGGCCATAAGACAAGGAAATTTATTAAAATGGTCTTACGCAGTATAAAAAATTTGCCACTAAAGCCTATCAACTTGAAATGCAGGCATAGATAATGCATCTAATAACTTCTTTCCAGATAGAAATATGTTACCACAGAAGAAATGAAGGCACCAAATCATACCTGAACTATCACAAGATATACCAAACGAGAGAAAGGACCTTTTGGTGAATACAGAAGAGACTTCGTGGATGTTCAGAAAAAGTTTTGTTAGTGGCTAGTTTGTTCCCTAGTGTGTACCAGGCAATTCTCACAAGTCTGAAAACTATTTGGGTCTACTTACAAGAAAAGATCTAACTAAATATTGTCAAAAAGAAAGAAAAAAACACAGCAATGTATCTGCAGACTTACTCTATCAGTCCTAGCAATAATGTCTGTCACCCTATTGGGTGATGTTAAGGTTTCTTCATATGCTCGATCCTTGAAAATTAACTACATTTTCCAAACAGATCATCGGCCTACTTGTTTGGGTCATTTACATATCACTGCAGAAGGAGTTCCAATCCTACATTTGCTGAACCATATGTACTAAGCCAAATATGTCTTAGCATAAAACAGACTTCCATCAGATACCTTTGTGAACTCCAACATCTCAACTTCAAAAACTATTGTTGAGCAAGGAGGAACCATCGCAAGATCCCGCTTCACTTCAGTACTTCCAAATCCATAGTCAGGTTTAACTGTCACTATTGCGTGTTCACCCTTCTTCATGATAGTAACTGCTTTGTCCAGTCCAGCAACGACATGTTCTACATGCAAAAGAGTACAATATAATCATAGCAAACCAAAGATCGTAGGTGTAGGTGCAACAAGTACAGAAGCATCACTGAAGACTTATGGCATACATGCAAGGTTTCGTCATAGATTAAATCCATATTACAGAAAATCTAAATGAGTTTACAGCTTTCAGAAGAAAATCGTCTAAGAAATTTCATAAAAAAGAAAGTCGTCTAAGAAATGCACCTGATATAAATTTTATTTCTAGTCAAAAGACCAAGGACGTATCACAAAAAACTAAATTTAACGTAATAAACCTTAATTATCTTATGATTGTACCGGTGGATAATGAGAATAAATATATCACAAACTTAATTATCACAACCATAGGTACATTTCAAATTCATTTCATTGCACCGACCTTCATCAGTTGTATACTTCAATGCGTCCACTCCATCAAAGCCTCTTTTCTCAAGCAAAGTGCCATCCTCAAGCTTAGCTGTATATCTAACTGGAGATTTGAAACAAAGACCAAATAGTTAGTAAATTTTCCATACCCGAGCAGAATCCCATTACTAATCCCAAAACATAAGCTAATTCTGCAGTTATGCTCCTCAAATTAGCTAAGCACATATTTGTGCCTTCCACTGAGCAAGATCAAGGTAACATTTCCATCTTTGCAGTCCCCTTTTCCAGGATGATGGACACAATCGGCATTTGAAGAGAAGTGAAATCTCACAAATTATCGAGGGTAAAATAACCCAGTAGTGGGATTTTACCGGGTCTGCTGCTGTTGTTGTGTCAAGGGTAAAATAGACAGTATATGACCCAAATGCACACTCATAGTGCCATCCATAGTTCTCTATATCTATGTAACTTTCTGCTGATCGCACTGCTACCTAACCCTTTATGAATAAGTAACATTACGTCAACTATCTGTTTTTATTACCCCAAGGGCGACCAGGTAAAATGCACATAAATTCTGCATACTTACTAGTCACAGTAGCACCTTCGTTTGCAGTTAGAGTGCCTTCCCCCTCTTTTAAAATCTTCTTCAAAACACCCAAATCACCAGTCACATTTATCACCGGCTTGAAAGAAACCAGTTCAAGATCAATACTCAGAATTGAACTTGGAGGAATTGAAGGGAAGCCATTTTCAGGATCCTTACCCCCATCAACAAAGGCATCTGCAAAGATTTGGGGTAAAAGAAAATATTAAGAATCAAAAGAACTGTTGAAACTTTAACTTTATACCTAACAAAAAATTAGAACTGTTAAAACTTTTTCAGGCTGATATGGAAGAATATCTTTCTATCATAAAAGTCAGGAAAACCAACACCAACGTAAAATGATTGCATGACTTCTTGAGCACATTTTTTGCATTTAGCATGGCATTAACAGAGTGAGAGCATGAAATTTCTATAAGTCTGAGGAAGCAAGCTATGTTTAAATTGGATTACCAGTTCCTTACCAGTTCCTCTATTCTTCTTTGTCAATTAAAGAAAAATAGACTTTTGGAATATAGATTACCAGTTCCTCTATATCAGCATAAGTCTTTATGACATGGGACAAGACACATACAGAATGGGTACTTTTTAACAAATACTATCTACCGAAAAAGTTCAATATCTTGCAAACTTTATGCTACATAGATTGGTAGAAGATAAGATGCCTTAGGATAACAATATCGAATAAAATAGAGATTGTATAGATAGCCACAGTGTTTTTAAATGTGCTTCTACTTTAATTGAAAGGAATGCCTGGTAGGTTCCTTGCTTCATGTCTACCTTCTCCACGTAATGTGGTCAGTAGACCCTTTGTAGTGAACTATTTCTTTGTTAAGGTCGTCAGAGTGAGCACACACAGTATGAATATTTGAACCAACAAAAGGTATATAGCATAAAGGACTAAAACATTAAATTCCTGAATCTGAACTAAATTTTCTCATGAACTAAATGGCTAAAATGCCTAGAAATTATTTCATACTGTACAGTCTGAAACTCCAACCATCCGACAGCTTTATGATAAGCAATTGTAATGTGCAAAAGAAATTAGTTTATATTCCCTTGATTGATTAATCGAGAAACGAGCAAATACATTTCATAGAACAGTTTTAAACGTTTTAATTAAGGTGACTCCATTAAAATGGTAAGAAAGACGTGTTTTTCCTGCTACATTACCAAATCAACAGGTGACTAGACAGCACTGGACGAGAAATCACCTTCAACCGTTATTATTTAAGTGATTACAAACAAAAAGGAAAAACCTAATAGAGGTCAGTATGACCAGATCCCAGATTCTAGTTGCACTTTACGTCTAAGATCTCACAGCCAGCTCTTGCCTCAGTATGTTAATTAGAAATAAATCAGAAGGTACAACTATCTAGGACCATTTTCTTCATCAATAGGAACACATGCCTTATGTGAGCAGGGAAAATCAAGACTTCTGCTTACTTGATTCACACTCGATTCGCTTTAGTACAATTTATCATTAACAAAAATGCAATTAGTGGTAATAACTCACAATTCATCTCCCTTATACAGATAATAATCAGTACTAACTTCCCTATATGGAGTCAAGGCAAAAACCTAGCTATAAATTTAAATATCCTGATAATCTTAACATACCATTCAAGAATTAACATTATGATAAAACTATCCAAACAGAGCAATCTTTCCATCTGAATAGAGAATAGGCTACAGCTGATGGTTCAATGCGATCAATCCAAATGCATCAAGGCACTCAACCACAACTGGAATACCAGTTTTTGAGATTGTCAAACATTTGCCAGGTCCGCTACTCACAAATAATCTAATCTCTTTATCCATGACTAACATATTATTTACGAATTATACTCCTGAAACACACCCCTCCCCTCAAAAAAGGAACCCCGACTACCAACCGAAAGAATGATAGCAAAGAATGAGTTGGAAAGACGTACACTGAGGCTGAACAATTAAATTCACTTTCTCTCCCCTTCTCATTGTCTTGATCGCTTTTGGTAATGCTTGACAGAAATGGCCTAAAAGGAAACAAAATAGGTTAGTCAAATCTAAGGAATGAACCAACAGCTGATAGTACAAGTTTGTTGATTCTAAAGCACAAATGCCAAGATACCAAGGTACCATTTTTGACATAAAACTCCACTCCGTGTTCAGGTGTTTTTGCAACAATGACACCATCAAGCAGCCTCACCACATACTTCACTGCAAAATCAAATTGAAAAAAGCAAGGATATTTTATTTATAAACAACTAACAAAACATATCACAAGCAAGACCATATAAATGCAGATACTGGCACTAGCAGCAACATCATTGGGTCGAATATTCTTCTCTGTTTTTCTTTTTGTTTCCTTGCAGTTAATTCTTTTGGAGTAAACACAAAACACATTCAAGTACCTAGAACTTCATCCAAGTCATCAGGAGGTCCTATCAGCTCCCCCTTCTCCATAATTTTCTTGATAATACCACCATCCTTGCAGACATCTACCACTGTGATCCATGATACGAGCTCGACCTCAAACTGAACTACAGAATTCAATGAAACTGCATCCAAGTCTGCCGATCCAAAACCAGTTCTTGGGGGCGGCAATGTGAACAATGCCATTTCACCTTTCCTCATCGTAACAATTCCGCAATCTACGCCAGTGGCAACTTTCTCTAACCAACCAAAAGCAAACTAATTAAGCTTAACAAATAGAAACCAAATTATAGATGCAGAAACCCAATATCAGCAAAAGCAATACTCTCTCCGTCCCATATTTTGTCCTTGTTTGACTGGGCATGGAGCTTAAGAAAGAAAGACATACTTTTAAAATTTGTGATCTAAAACATTAAACAAGTCATACACATTCGTGTGGTTATAAACATCTCGTTAGTGGTAAAATAAAAATTTTAAAATTAAATTATTTCTAAATATATAAATGTGTCTTTTTTTTTCCGGGGCAGACCAAAAAGAAAAGTGTGCCGCATAAATTAGGACAAAGGGAGTATATCTTTCCTAGAATCTCTAACAAGAAGAAAAGGTAAAGAGAAATGGCCAATAATAAATTCTAACCATTTTTAGCAACTTTAGACATCATTATTAGTAATTAACAAGTGCACACCAATATAGGAAGTAAACTAGAATGAAGGGGAATAAACATATGTAACCGAGAACTGACCTTCGCCAAGCTTGAACGTAACAGGTTCACCTTTGTCCCTAGTGGAAACACATTTGGTTCCGTCACGTAAGCTACCAACATAGTGAACTGCAACTCAATTGAAAAAACAAGAAAAAGGGTACAAAATTTTTAGTTAAAAGTTTAATCTTTGATTGAACAGAGTAACAAATTCTTGAAAATTGGTTAGCAGTTACCAGTAACTTCATCACCAAATTCAGGGGTTTCCCAACCAAGTCCAAGCTTAAGAAGCTTCTTCTTAAGACCACTTGAGTGAATTTCCCTTTCGTCACCAATATTGAGTGGTGGTGCTGATTCTATTTCTTCCCCTGCCTCTTCATCATCTTCATCTATAAATGCTTCGGCATTTGCCCTAGAAAATTCCACCATCTCTAATTACTGCTTACTTAGAAGTTAGAATTGATAGCTTAATATAGGGTGTTCTGTGAAGTGATTTATACGGTGGTCGGAGATCGGGCGCCGGTGAAAACCAACGGAGGACTGGTGGTGACTGAATAAGATTAGTGGAGTATGGGCCACTTGTCTGTAGTTTCCTGAAGTAATTTATACTAATTTATAACCTATAGGAAACCTTGTTACTAAAAATGTGCATAATTTCATTATTACGCGCGCCATGTTTATATTTTTCCTACAAAATTTATATCATTTATTAAATACCCAATATTAAGAGCTGATTCCTTCCAAATTAGGCGCCTACAAATCTGGAATAAATATTTGAATAGCTTATTCCTTCCAAGTAGGCGCTTAAAAATTTGGGACTAAATATTTTTTCATATTCACATCAGATTTGTTTCCTCCTTTTTCTGCAGGCTTCTCTTTCCTCATATTTCACGTCCTCGCCCTGCAACTTTTAATCCACGCCCAGTAAGTCAAGTCATGTCTCCAACATCATCCATTACCGAGATTCACCAGCAATTTGTTGCGCCTGAAGATACATTGGAATCTGATTTCGGGGAGTCTCCCATGAAGAAGAAAAAGAGAATCAAATTTTCCATTCCTCTAGCTCCAGTCAACAAATTTTCTACAAATAAACTACAAATCAGTTTAAGCATGTATAAAGCAATATTGTTTTAATGGTATCTACAAATTACTACATTTATACTACATTTATACTACAATTAAACTGCAATCTATGTTGGAAAAAAATGTTGACTACAAAATTTTCTCCTAATCTACAAATTTCCTACAAAAAATCTACAAATAAACTACAAATCAGTTTACGTATGTATAAAGCAGTATTATTTTGAAGGGTATCTACAAAATTACTACATTTATACTACAATTACACTACAATCTATGTTGAAAAAAAATATTGACTACAAAATTTTCTCTTTATCTACAAAATTTCTACAAATAAACTACAAATCAGTTTAAGTATTGTATAAAGTTGTATTGTTTTTAAGGGTATCTATAAAATTACTACATTTATACTACAATTAAACTATAATCTATGTTGAAAAAATATGTTGACTACAAAATTTTCTCTTCATCTACAAAATTTCACAAAAAAAACTACAAATAAACCAACATTTCTTATTCCATCTTCATCCTTGTCAAAGGTGTCAAAGGCCCATGACTATTCCTTAATGAAATCTTCAGGGTTGTATATGTACCAAATTGGTGTTGGCCACAGCCACCGCCAGTATTTAGCGTTATTATTGTATGGGATTTACAATGGGTTTCATATTGAATCTCTTTGGCTAAAAATCTGATTATAAAAAATGGGTCTCTTCTCTGTATTTTTTGAGAAGAAGAAGGAATGGAGAAGAGAAAGAAATGGGAGGGGGAAAACAGTGCTGGTCAGATCTTGGGAATTAAGGGGAGAGAGAAACGTGAGATATATGGACACCTTTAATTAAGGAGTAAAAAACTGCCAATTAATTATACCTCTAAATTAATTATGGTATATAAATGGTAATGTGGTATGCTGAAATGTAATTAACTCAAACCTTAAACATTGAGGGTAATAAGGTTTCATATGTGGTATAGGAAGGTAAAAATTCCTTTCCTGAAACTAAGAAGTTGTTCGGTCGTTTGAAGTGGGTTGGGCTTTCTACAGACCAAAAGATTGGATCAGCCCAACCCACTTTCTTTTTTCCTTTTTTTCAAAATTAACCTAAATACGGTCAAACATCTATATAACAGCCTCGTTTATTCCGATAATTTTTTGCTACTATAGTGAAGTGTTGTTATAGAGGATACATATTATAATATAACACAATAATTGATTCCGAGATACACTTGACTTTTACAGTAAATGACTGTCATATAAAGTTCTGGGTGTAGTCGTTTACTTAACCGATTAAACTAAAAGTAGATGATATATATATATATATATATATATATATATATATATATATATATATATATATATAGAGTTAGTTAGTTAGTTAGTTAGTTAGTTAGAAAAAATAGATAATAAATTTACCTATCTATTTGTGTAAAGATCCTTTTTTTCCACTTCCTTTAAAGTGAAAAGTTCGCAATATTATTAAGTATATTTTCTTTTACGATTATCTATTTCATATGAATCCAGAATTTGAAGTTATTGTGTATTAGGCGCACATTAAATAGTATTACTTTTATGTGTTAATGGTTATTTGGCATCAATATTTTTTTGTTTAAAATATATTTAAAATAATTTAAACTAAGAAGACAAGAAGTTTAGCTTCTATATAGGGAATGGAAATAGTGTAAAGAACTCTAGGTGTGTGTGTACAGCTGTCAATGAGCTGTAATTAAGTTAAGTAAAGTAGGTGGTTAGTTGTATAAGTAGTAGTTAGTTAGTTATAAACATTGTACATATTTGATTTCTTACTGATCATCTAATGGAATCAGTCCAAACTTCTCTTCTCTTCTCTTTAACTACATATGTGCATGCTCTCGTCTGACTCCATAGTTGAGCTCTTCAACATGGTATCAGAGCTGTGAGCTAGATCCCTCAGCTCAGCAAACATCAGACGAGTGTTGACCAGCAGTTGTTGAGTCAATTTCTTAGCTAAGAACAAAAGTTCCAAAATTAGGGCTTTTCTGTATCTAGCTGGAACTCAACGAACATCTCTATTTTTTTTTTGAGAAATTGCGAGTACAATTCAGTGCTCGATTGTGATTTAGTGAAGAGATAAGCAAGTGTTTCTGCTAAATTTGTGTCGCAACGATGCCAATTAATGAAGAAGTACCATCTGCTCAAACCTCAAGTACACCAGCTGCTCATTCGCACAACACGCAGAATCTCGAGCTTGTTCATCACAATCATCCACTATACATTCATCCTTCAGACACTCAAGGTTCTGTTCTCATCTCAATTCAACTTCAAGGTTCTGAAAATTACTCGATTTGGAGTAGATCTATAAAAATTGTTCTTCACGGTAAAAATAAATTAGGATTTGTGCTAGGAACCTGTATGATGTCAGTCTACATAAGTTGTGGGATAGGTGTAATGCAATTGTGTTAGCATGGATAATGAACACAGTTTCTCCAAGTCTAATTAGCACAGTGATATATGCTTCTAATACATATAAGGTGTGGAAAGACTTAAGAGAGAGGTTTGACAAAGTGAATGCATCTAGAGCTTGTTATTTGCATAAGGAAATTTTCACACTCGTTTAGGGAGTGTCTTCTGTATCTGTATATTTTTTAAGACTCTGTGAACTATGGGATGAATATGAAACTCTGGATCCTCCACCCTCTTGTGGATGTCCTGACTCTAGGCAACATGTTGAACATTATCAAGTGTAAAAACTGTACCAATTTCTGTCTGGTTTAAATGAGTCTTATGAGAATGCTAAGAATCAAGTTCTCATGATTAGACCATTGCCAAACATAAATCAAGCTTATGCTATGATTGTTAATATTCAAAGCCAAAGGAAAACTAGTGGAGGGAATGCCAATGGTGTTGGTACTAAGAATGGAGAACCTGCTGCACTCTTAAGCAATAGAGGATCAAGTGGAGGTGGTTATAGACCTAGAAATAACTATGGGAAGACTCCCCCTTACTATGAATACTGCAAGCTTAAGGGTCACACAAAGGATAATTGCTACAAGCTATATGGTTATCCAGCTGATTTCAAGTATAAAAAAGAAAGGATGAGGACCTAACAACTATGCCAACAATGCGATCAATACGAGTTCAGCACTTTCAGCACCTGATATGCAGCAGAATCTGTCCCAGTTCAGTTCTCAGACTGCTGGGAATTCCTCATCTATACAATTACCATCACATGCTCAATTCTTCACTCCACAACAATACTCTCAAATTTTGCAAATGCTGAATCAAGGAAAGGAAGTTGAATCTGTAGCCAACACAGCTAAAGTAGGACTTGCAGGTATTACCACAACCTTTATGTCTAATCTAGTTGATATAACCGGATAGTTGACACAGGGTCTACTAATCACATGGTACATAACTTGGGGTTGCTAAGTAAGTTCAAAGAGTTGACAGGTTTGAAAATAAACAGAGTGCACCTACCTACCGGAGAACAAGTAATCATTAAGAAAACTGGCGATTCACACATTTTTCAAGATAGAACTCTTCATAATGTTCTTGTATCTACACACCTCGACAGAATAGGGTGGTAGAAAGAAGACTCAAATATATCTTAGATATGGCTAGAGCCTTGAGGTTCCAGGCATTCATTCCTTTATAATTTTGGGGAGAGTGTGTAACGGCTGCAGTGTATCTTCTGAATAGGCTACCTACCACTCTTCTAAGGGGCTAATATACATTTGAGAGACTGTTTCATAAAGATCCTTCCTTGAAGCATCTAAAATTATTTGGAAGCTTATGTTATTCCACTAATGTGAAGAAGACTGACAAGTTCAGTCCTAGAGCAATTCCTGCTGTGCATTTGGGGTATTCTGTCACTCAGAAAGGCTATTGTTTATATGACCTCAGTAGTAGAGATTTTTTTGTTTGCAGAGATGCAGTCTTCAAGGAAGACATCTTTCCATTCGGAGACGTAAAGTCTAAGATCACACCTCTATTTCTTATTCTAGAACTTAAAGTGTCTGATCCTGTATCTTCTTCCATTGCTGAGGAAACTCCTTCTTCTCCTGCTTCTCCTGCTGTGCCTTTTCCACCATATTCTTCTGTTTCTTCTCCCAGTTCCAGCACTTCCTCATTATCCTCTCAGCCAGTGGCTCGGCTAGCCGTGGAGACACTCAGAAGATCTTCTAGACCCTCTAAACCACCTGTGTGGATGCAGGATTATGTATTGCAGTCTAAGATGCCCTTATGTTCTTATCCTATCTCGTCCTATGTCTGTTATGGTCACTTCCCCCTGCCTATTAAGCTTCTTTGGTTGCTTACTCAGTATTACTTGATCATTCATCCTATGTTGAAGCATGCAAGGATCCCCTCTGGGTTAATTCTATGAAGGCTGAAATAGCAGCACTTGAAGAGAACCAGACTTGGACCATAGTTAACTTGCCTCAGGACAAAACTCTCATTGGTTGCAATGGGTGTTGAAGGTAAAATACAAATCAAATGGAGAGATGGAAACATACAAAGCCAGGCTTGTAGCCAAAGGGTCTAGCCAACAGGAGGGACTAGACTATACTAAGACATTCTCTCCTGTGGCCAAAATGGTTACAGTAAGGTCTGTGGTAGCTCTGGCAGCAGCTTCTCACTGGTACATTTTTCAGATGGATGTGCATAATGCATTTCTCCAAGGGGACCTCTCTGAAGAGTTTTTTATGCAAATTTCATATGGCTTTTCAAGTCAGGGTTAATATCAGAAGGTGTGCAGGCTCAAAAAGTCCTTGTATAGGCTCAAACAAGCTCCTAGATAGTGGAACTTGTAGTTAACAGAAGCTTTGCTGGATATGGGGTTCAAACAGTCTCATTATGACTATTCTCTCTTCACACAATAAAAGGGATCAGACCTGGTAGTCATACTTGTCTATGTAGATGATCTCCTAGTAATGGAACTAACTTGAAGCTGATTGAGCAAGTGAGGAATGATTTACAGGTCAGGTTCAAAATAGACGACCTTGGGGAGCTAAAATACTTCTTGGGCATTGAATTCTCTAGATCAGAAAAGGGAATTCAAATGTGCCAAAGAAAGTATGCACTTGAACTATTTTCTGAGCTTGGTCTGTCAGGTGGAAAGCCAATGACTACTCCGCTAGAGTTCAATCACAAGCTAACCTCTATGGAATTTGATAAGATTGTCACCAAGAATGGTAGTGACAATGACAGTGAACTTGAAGACAAAGGGAGATATCAGAGAATAGTAGGTAGACTATTGTACTTGACCAAGACTAGGCCTGACATAGCCTTTGTGGTTCAAGTACTTAGTTAGTTCATGCATGATCCTAAGCAGTTTCACATGAGTGCTGCCATGAGAGTCATCAGATATATAAAGGGAACTCAAGCCCTAGGTCTGTTCATGCCAACAGGTAGAAATATGAAGCTGACTGCTTATTAAGATTCAGATTGGGGTGCTTGTGTGGAAACAAGAACATCAGTAACTAGTTATGTGTGATGACCCGATAGGTCATCTAGAGTTTTAAACCTTAATTCTGTGTTCAAAGCCTCCAATAGCTTCTTTAAGCCTTCCTCGATTTGCGTGCATAGTCTATTTTTCCGAAAGGCTTTTACGTTAAAAATTGATAAAATATGAAATTTTGCCTTAAAATCCATTTGAGTTAACTTCGGTCAACATTTTGAGAAAACGGACCCGAATCTATATTTTGACGGTCCCGGTGGGTCCGTATCATGATTTTGGACTTGGGCGTATGCCCATAATCGAATTCGGAAGTCCCTAGCTCGAGTTATCACTTTTTGTCAAAATTTTAAAGTTTAAAGGCTTAATGATTCTAAAGGTTTGACCAATGTTTGACTTTGTTGATACCGGGTCCGTATTTTGATTCCTGAATTTGGTATAGGTCCATTACTATAGTTATGACTTGTCTGTCAAACTTGGTGAGAAATGAAGTTGGTTTGACGTAATTCAGACGTCCGGTTGTTAAAATAGAGGTTCTAAAGTTTCCTTGAAAATTTCATTTGATTTGGTATCCGATTTGTAGTTCTAAGTATTATTTTGGCCATTTGATCGCGCGAGCAAGTTAGTATGATGTTTTGTGACTTGTGTGCATGGTTAGTTTGGAGCCCTGAGGGCTCGGGTGAGTTTCGGATAGTTTACGGAGTGAGTTTAGACTTAGAAATAATGCTAGTATGCTTCAGTTCCGATGCAGGTCTCTGACCTCGCAATTGCGAGGTCAGTGTTCGCAATTGCGAAAACCCAATTTCCTGCTTGGGTCGCAATTGCGAAGAGGGTTGGGTCAGCCAGGGTTCGCATTTGCGACATCTACGCCTGGTCAAAAGGCGAGTTAGACAGGATTTCTCTCACTCTTTTAAATTTTCAAACCTAGAGAACCTTAGAGGCGATTTTCCCAAGAGCCTTTCTTCCCCAATTCATTGGTAAGTGATTCTAACTTATTTTCTTTCAATCATCCATTACATTTTATAAGATTTCAACCAAAAATCTAGAATTTTCATGGTAGAAATTGGGGGTTTGGGTAGAATTAGGGGTTTTTGTAAAATTAGAATTTAGACCTCGAATTGAGGTCGAATTTCGAAACATTTACATAACCGGGCTCGGGGGTTAATGGGTAATTGGGTTTTGGTTCGAATTTCAGGTTTGGACCAAGCGAGCCCGGGAGTTGACTTTTGCTGACTTTTTCAATAATGATCTAAATTGAATCTTTTGCATCCGTGGGTAGATCCTAAGGCTTATTTTGAATTGTTTGGTTAATAAATTGCTAGATTTGGTTGGTTCAGAGGCTTGTTCGAAAGGCAAAGCCGTGTTTGAGCTTTGAGTTGATCTTTAGAGCGAGGTAAGTGTCGTGGTTGACCTTGACTTGAGGGATTAGGACTTGTTTGCCTATTTGCTACTTATTTAAATGTTGGGTACAACGTATATGTGAGGTGACGAGTACTTATGCGTTGTTATTGGGTTAAAGCATGCGGGTGGGACTTGTTTCTTGTAAGTTATCGCTTTCTTTGATCATGATATCCATGTTTAGACTAGTTAATTACTAAACTGATCGTTCTTTCTGCATTTATGGGCTATTTGTGATAATTGAGTATTGTTCTGAGGTTGAGGTTGGTATTGTGGGACCATTGTTGACGTAAGGTTTGTCCTTGTTTATTCTATCTCCCTATTGTTATATATTCATTATTATATGGTAAGGGAGAATGTTAATGCACGAAGGGTGGTGTCGTGCCATATTGAGAGTTAACGCACGAAGGGTGATGTTGTGCCGTATTTGAGAGTTAATGCACGTATGTCGTGTCGTACTACTGATTCATGATAGAATTGAGAGTAAAAGCACGAAGGTGATGCAGTCCCGTTATTACTGTTTCATAGTGAGGTTGAGAGTAAAAGCACGAGGGGTGATGCTGTGCAGTTTTATTCATTATGTTTATTTGTTTTACTGGTTAAAGGCTTATTGACCGTTTCTGGTTATCATTCCTTGCTATAGTTATCGTATCTTGTATCACTTTCGCATGTCCCCTCCCAATAGTACATGTTTAGCCTTTATTTGTCGTTATGGTGTACGTACGTTGTTATCCGCACAGGTTTATTTACATGGGTGTCCTGTCATAGACTCGTCACTACCTCGTCGAGGTTAGGCTCGACACTTACGGAGTACATTGGTTCTGTTGTACTCATACTACACTCTGCACTCCTTGTGCAGATTTTGGTACTAGTCCCAGCTGCCCATGAGGCGTATTAGCTCGGATTAGCTTTGGAGACTCGAGGTAGACGACCTTGAAGTCCCCTTCCACTTTCCCCCTATTTACTGTTCTTTTCATTCGAGACAGTTGCACTTATTTCAAACCCTATTTGTAGAAACTCTAGAAGCTCGTGTACTTGTGACTCTAGATCCAGGTTATATTGAATTTTGGTTTATTACGCCATTTTGTACTTTATTATGAATTTCATTTCTGTTTAATTGGTTAAATTGTTCAAAGTGATTAAAAAGCTTACCTAGCAAGTGAAATGTTAGGCGCCATCACGATCCCGAAGGTGGAAATTCCGGGTCGTGACATTATGTGATCAAGTTTGGAGAAGCCTTGATATCTTGGAAATCAAAGAAGCAAGGAACAGTCTCCAGAAGCTCAGCTGAAGCAGAATTCAGAAGCATGCCACAGCAGTAGCCAAAATTACATGGCTAACAGGATTGTTCAAAGAACTTAGCATTGAGGTTCAGGTTCCAATACAACTTTTCTGTGATAGCAAAGCTGCTATTAAAATTGCAGCTCATCCCATCTTTCATGAGAGGACAAAACACATTGACATAGACTATCATTTTGTGAGGGAGAAAATTCAGGAAGGTCTGGTCCAAACACAACATATTGGAACCAAAGAACAACTTGCAGATGCGCTGACAAAGAGCCTGTATAGTCCACGACATGAATACTTAGTGAGCAAGCTGGTGAAGAACCTGTTTTCATTCCTCAACTTGAGGGGGAGTGTAGAGAACTCTAGGTGTGTGGGTGTACAACTGTCAATGAGCTATAATTAAGTTAAGTAAAGTCGTTGGTTAGTTGTATAAGTAGCAGTTAGTTAGTTATAAACACTGTATAGATTTCATTTCTTACTGATCATCTAATGGGGTCAGTTTGGAGCATCTCTTCTCTTCTCTCTAATTACATTTGTGCATGCTCTCGTCTGACTCCATAGCTGAGCTCTTCAACAAATACTTAGTCAAACAGTAAAATCATATATTCTGAATCATCTCTGTTATTACTTGAAACTTTTCTTTCATTGGTTGAACTGCGGAAATATAGATGATATTATACTAGCTTTGAGTGCCTGTTAGCATAGTAGGTTCTAGTTTCTTTTTAGAGGCTTAGTCCTGCGGATTTTGGCACGTGTTTGTTAGGCTTTTCTTATCATATTTCATTTTTCTATCTTTAAGGAAAGACAATATATTTACCATAATTGATTTTACTTTTTACGATTTTTTTTTTTTTATTTTTTTTTATATTTGACTTGTCTTTTTTTTTTCGTAGAGGAAAAGATTTGATTTTTATAAATTAAGGATAAGTAGCATTCACAATGTAGCTTGAGAGTCTTGTTTAGGGGGAGAATTTGTGAAAGAAGTGTTAGCCTACCACTTGTGTGTGCTTTTTTATGATATTGTTCTCTTGATATTTTGTACCCTCTTTTATACAGTGAATGAATTATTCATCTCCGCATATGAATGTAGGTCAATTGATAAAACCACGTTAAATGTTTGTCTCTTTTGGTATATTTTCTTTGGTTGTATGATTTATCATCGTTCAAAATTTACTGTACTAATTTCCGCATGACACCTCTATAAGAATGTGTTTTTTAGCTTGATTCTTGAACCAATCTTTAATATTGTGTGACGGGATTTTCTAGCTAAATTATGTTCTCTTGTGTTTTGAGACTCTAAAACTCAAATATTTTCGTGAGAATTGTTATATATTGCCTACATTATAGCTTTGTACATTTGATCTTTATCCTTGAACCTTTTCAGTTGATAAAAATGCATTGTGAAATAAACAGTAGGTAATATAGATAATGCAACCTTTACCAGAAAAGATAGAATTTACAAAGAAGGTAAATAACGAATGATTTAAAACAAGGGAATTTCATGAATAATAAATCCTCTGTTGCCATGAGACCTGTGGCATGCTTTCAATTCTTGATTGCCACCAACAGCATTGCTGCGCTAAACCAACCAATATTATTCGCTTTGGGTCAAGCTTGTATGATTTTTCTCAAAATGCCTCATACCATTGAGAGATTCCTATAGTTAGCTTCCAATTTTTTCAGCTACGACTTTGTTAACACAGCCAACAAACACTGTATAATTTAACTGATGCGGCGGTGATAATAGGTGAATTTGACTATAATCACGCCTTAAATAATCACCTTCTTGTGTAGTTTTTAATGCTAAAAGTGATGACAAAATGCTCTTATTAGTGATTTTCATGATTTGTAGGTGATATATGTATAAAGAAGGCTAAGGAGCAGTTTTGGAGTCAAAAGTGATGAAAAAGAGGCCAACTGTGAAATTTTCCAAGTGACGCGTGCAAAAAAACAGGCCAGAAGATTCAGAGAACTGGGCCCACCGCGGTTCCACCGCGACCGCGGTGGGAAGCAGCTGCTGAAGATTGGAGATTCCGCGAGGGTGTTTGGCCGCGGTTCTACCGCGACCGCGGCAGAACCGCGACAGGCCCAGTAAACTTCAGGGACCAAAGTGTCAATTACGGGATTTTTAGACCTAAACCCTATTTAAAACATTAGACTTCGCCCGAGAGAGGCATGTATTGATTTTTTAGGTTTCTTAGCAAGGAAAAACATTGTGAGAAAATATTCTAAACATCTTTCTTCTTTTCTTTTGATTTTATGATGAATTCAAGCTTAGTTTACTTTCCCATAGCCATGAGTAGCTAAATTCCTTGTCTAAGGCTTTGATGGAACCTATTGGGTAATGAACTTCTTGTTTATATGAATACAAATTGCTAGTTTAATCTTTATTTGTTCAACTTCGTGTTCGTTGTAGTTAATTGACAGGATCCTCAATTAGCTGTGCCTATTTAGTGTGCATAACTTGGAAAAGAGTGTATATTTAGGGTATTGTTGAACAACACCACTCCTAGATTATTAGAGGAATCTATAATTGCGGGTTTAAAGGCGGGATTAGGAATAACGAAGCCTTGGGTGCAATCTAAATTGAATTGTGCTAAATAAAGCAAGCTAGTGTATCTTGGGAGAGTGCAATAGTAGATTACTGTAATTACTCGGGAGAGATTTGCGGTAAGATTAGCGTTCATGATTGATAGAGAGGTGTGGGTAAATTTTTATGAGCATAAACAGAAGGGGAAATCATTGCCTTAGCTTTTTCTCATAATTGTTTACAACCCTTTTAATTTAGTAGTTACTTGCAAGCTAGTTATTAAAGAACACTCAACTGAGAATTTGAATATTTGGGAAGCTGGTTCTGAAGACTTAGTGGGTCTGAAGATAGCGGTTGATAGGTTAACTCTCTGTGGATTCGACCCTGGTCGTAATACTCGGGTTATATTTGCAACGTCCGCAGAGTTCTTTTTTAGAAGGCATAGTTGGGCGTGATCAAATTTTGGCGCCGTTGCCGGGGAACTAACGGAATTATCAACTGCCATTGACAGAAATACAAAGATTATTGTTGTATTCAGTTTCTCTCTACCAACTTTTTTCATTGAAAATTTGACGGTTGTTGATCTGGGTGCACAGGTGCATTCCTAGAAATTCTACGAGGACTGGAGAACTGCTTGAAGGACTCTCGGACCCCGAGAAGACATTCCGGGTATTGAATCGTGCAAACAAAAGACTTCAACAATCACAACAAATACACCAACTCGAAATTGACATGGGCGACATAAACGACCCCAACGGGAACGTCAGGGATGAGCAATTGGCACCTCCTGTGCCTGAGGGTGCACTTTATGACTGGGCACAACCAACAGCTGACAACCTGGCCACTGCCATTATTGTGCCTGCGATACAAGCTGAATCGTTCCAGATCACAAATAACATGCTACACTTGTTGCAGAACAAGGGACTTTTTTCTGGGACACAAACAGAAGACCCTCAGCAACATTTAAAGAACTTCCTGTCTATTTGCAAAACTCAAAGGCAACCGAACGTGACTCCGGAAGCAATCAGACTATTATTGTTTCCATTCTCGGTGACAGGAGCTGCTCAGGTTTTGCTAAACTCGCTTCCCATAAACTCTATAGCAACTTGGGATGAGTTGGTCAAGCAATTTCACAACAAGTTCCATCCTCCCAACAAGACCGCTCAACAAATTGATGAGATTGTGAGCTTCAAACAGAAACCATTGGAGACACTACACGAGACATGGTTTAAAGGAATGTTGGTTATGTGTCCCCACCGTGGTGTTCCAGAGCAGATGTTGGGACAACGGTTTTACATGGGATTGTCAGACAGCTTGAAGAATATAGTTGATGCCTCGGCCGGTGGGGCATTCTTGAGCAAGACTTGGAGAGAAGGTCAGAATTTGCTCGACAAGATGGCGCAGAATTCGGGTTGGACTTCTAGAAATGCACCTATCACTCCAGTGGTGCACTCAGTGCCTCTTGATCCTTCTAATACAATGGCTGAAAGCATGGCGACTCTTTTGACGCAAATGAGCATCCTCACCAAAAAGGTGGAGGAATCAGGGCAGAAATAACAGGTTCACATAGTAGACACTACCAACGGGGGATTGTGCACATCTTGCATTAGCCAGCCAATTGGTAATCCATGGAATACAGAGCATGATCATCATCACCAGCACCCTGAAGATATGAACTATGTGGCTAACTATGAGGGTCAGAGGCAAGGTAATCAGAACTGGGGTCAGCAGACTCAGCAGCAGTACAGGCCACCGCAGCCACAGTATAACGCCGGAAACATGGGAGGCATGAGACCCCCCAACAACATGGCACCGTATCCTAGACCACAAGGGTACAACAATCAGCAGCAAGGGTACCATCCACCTCAGCAACAGCAGGGTGGAAGACAGGAAGACGGGTTTGCAAGGCTTGAAGCAATGATGCAGCAGGTTATTGGGTCCAATGCTAAAATAAATGAAAGGGTGGATGCACATGATGCAGCTATCAAGAATATTGAGGTACAAGTGGGCCAGATTTCAATGTCACTTAACAATCGTCCTCAAGGGACATTACCTGCAGATACCCAAATCAATCCAAAAGATCAAGGCCCAAAACAGCTGATGGCGGTGAGTCTACGTAATGGTAGGGATCTAGATGTTGAGCAAGAGAGAGCTCGAGAAAACATACAGGCTGAGACACTAATTCCAGTGCCCATTGAGCTGGATGACTCTACGGGATTGACAGAGGTAACAGTTCAGCCTGCTCCTGAAGAAAAGAATATGCAGCAAGAAACTGAGACAGTAGCTGAGCCAGTAATTGAGACAGTAGCGGAGAAGGAGAAATCCCAAGTAATTGGGAAGAAAAGACCTCCTGCACCATTTCCGCAAAGGTTGGCCAAGCATCAAAAGGAGGAGCAGTATAAAAAGTTCCTAGAGATGCTCAAACAAATCCAGATAAACATTCCATTGATTGAAGCGCTAAAGGAGATGCCAGGATACGCTAAAATGATGAAGGACTTGATGTCTCGGAAGTTTGACTTTCAAGACTTGTCGACTGTGACCCTTACTCAGACATGTAGTGCAGTGGTATCTAGACCTGTTGCTGAAAAGCTATCTGATCCAGGTAGTTTTACAATTCCATGCACTATTGGGAACTATGCCTTTGCTAAGGCACTCTGTGATTTAGGGGCCAGCATTAATCTCATGCCCCTGGTCATTTATAAGAGGTTAGGCATTG
>NW_017672051.1:0-2502 GCF_001879085.1 Nicotiana attenuata | reverse complement strand
CATGGATTATAGAAAGTTGAATCAGCCACCAGGAAAGACCACTTCCCACTTCCCTTCATTGATCAAATGCTGGATAGATTGGCAGGGAGGTCACATTTTTGCTTCTTGGATGGGTACTCAGGGTACAATCAGATCTCCATTGCCCCTGAGGATAGAGAAAAGACCTCTTTCACATGCCCTTACGGAATTTATGCCTTCAGGAGGATGCCCTTTGGTCTATGCAATGCACCCGCCACATTCCAACAGTGCATGATGGCCATATTTACTGACATGGTAGAAGATATAATGGAGGTGTTCATGGATGACTTCTCAGTGGTGGGGAACTCATTTGAGGACTGCCTAGTGAATTTGACGCGTGTGCTGAAACGGTGCATCGAGACTAACTTGGTTCTGAATTGGGAAAAGTGCCATTTCATGGTACAAGAAGGCATAGTCTTGGGGCACCGGGTGTCAAGCAAAGGAATAGAGGTTGATAGAGCAAAGATTGATGTCATAGCAAAGCTGCCGCCGCCAACTTCAGTCAAAGCCATAAGAAGCTTTCTTGGACATGCCGGATTCTACCGAAGGTTCATTAAGGACTTCTCCAAAATCGCCAACCCTCTCTGTAAGTTGTTAGAGAAAGATCACCCTTTTTGTATTTTCTGATGATTGCAGGGTAGCTTTTGAGGAATTGAAGCAAAGGTTGGTCACAGCACCCATAATCGTTGCCCCTGACTGGGAGCAACCGTTTGAATTGATGTGTGATGCCAGTGACTACGCGGTGGGGGCAGTGCTGGGCCAGCGGAAGGACAAACTGATGCACCCAATCTACTATGCTAGTAGGACGCTGAGTGGAGCCCAGTTGAACTACACAGTGACAGAGAAGGAGATGCTAGCTGTGGTATTTGCTTTTGACAAGTTTCGGTCCTATCTGATAGGATCAAAGGTAATCGTATACTCTGACCATGCAGCTCTTAGATACTTAATAGAAAAGAAGGACTCTAAGCCACGCCTGATTCGTTGGGTGTTGCTACTGCAAGAGTTCGACCTTGAAATTCATGACCATAAGGGCAGTGAAAATCAAGTCGTTGATCACCTATCACGACTTGAGGGAGCTGAAAATGTAGTAGAAGTGGAGGAAATTCTGGAAACCTTTCCAGATGAGCAGCTGCTCGTTACCACTCATCAGGAAGCGCCTTGGTATGCAGACTATGCTAATTACCTGGCCAGTGGTATTGTTCCTCACGACCTGTCATCGGTCCAGAGGAAGAGATTCTTTCGCGAAAGCCAATGGTATTACTGGGATGAGCCCTACTTGTTTAGAATATGCCTTGATAACATGATCCGGAGATGCATCCCCGAGATCGAACAATTTCTGTCTTGCAGGCTTGTCACGCTTCGGCGTATGGAGGTCACTTTGGAGGAATCAAGACGGCAGCTAAGGTGCTAGAGGCCGGATTTTTTTGGCCAACGGTATTCAAGGATGCTCACTTATGGGTCAAGAGCTGTAATGAATGTCAACGCACCGGGAACATTTCCCGGCATCACGAGATGCCCATGAACCCAGTTCAAGAAGTGGAAGTGTTTGATGTTTGGGGGATAAATTCCATGGGTCCCTTCGTCAGCTCCTATGGCAATAAATACATTCTGGTTGCTGTAGATTACGTGTCCAAGTGGGTGGAAGCTGCCGCATTACCCACCAATGATGCTAAGGTGGTAGTCGAATTTCTAAAGAAGAACATATTCACTCGCTTTGGGACACCGCGTGCAATTATTAGCGATGGAGGCACTCATTTCTGCAACCGGGCCTTCGAGAAGTTGTTGGCGAAATATGATGTGCGCCACAAGGTGGCTACTCCGTACCACCCACAGACCAGTGGACAGGTTGAGGTGTCCAACAGAGAGATCAAGAGCGTATTGACAAAAACTATAAATGCTACAAGAACTGACTGGTCAAGGAAGCTAGATGATGCACTATGGGCCTACAGGACAGCTTTCAAGACACCAATTGGTATGTCACCATATAAGTTGGTGTTTGGGAAGGCCTGCCACCTACCTGTAGAACTTGAACATAAAGCGTGGTGGGCACTGAAACAGCTGAATTTAGACTTGGAAGCTGCGGGCACGTCGAGAGTCACGGAATTACATGAGCTAGAGGAGTTCCGATATCTTGCTTTTGAGAGCACAAGGCTATATAAAGAGAGAATAAAGAGGCTTCACGATCAGAACATCATTGAACGAAATTTCAAACCTGGGGACAGGGTACTGCTTTATAACTCAAGACTGCGGTTATTCCCGGGTAAGCTAAAGTCAAGGTGGTCTGGACCATTTCGCGTGGTTGAGGTGTTTCCATCCGGAGCTGTGGAAGTTGCTACTGAAGATGACTCTCGTACATTTAGAGTCAATGGTCAGCGGTTGAAATTGTATGTGGGTATGAACGAGCCTAAGGAGATGACCGAGCTGCATTTGAATGAACCCCAGAGGTCGAGCGAACCTTAATTTCACTCACATGAGTCGTGCCGC